>NC_044333.1:13473154-13548154 GCF_007399415.2 Gopherus evgoodei | reverse complement strand
CATTTACTTCGCGTCCACGCGGTGTGGGATCGACGGCTACAGCTCCCCTGTCGACTTTGTTTCCACCTCTCACCGAGCTGGAGTACAGTAGTTGACGGGAGAGCTATCGGAGATACACTACACACGCGATAAATCGATCCCCAATAGATAGATCGCTACCCGCCAATCTGGTGGGTAATGTAGACATACCCATGGAGACAAATTCTGTTACTGTTACCCCTATTGAATAGTACCTTACTTCAGGAGCTGGCCATGGACTTTAGTGAAGTAACATACTACACAGAGTAAGTAAGGATATCAGAATCTGGCCTTAAAATTCTTGGAGACAGGCTGGCACCTCAGTCTGTGTACTAGGCCTTGATCTATCCGAGCAGTTAAGCACATGCATAAGTGTAAGCATGTGAGCAATCCCACTGGAGTCAAATCTGATGAAATGCTTTGCCAGACGGGGCCTCAGGCTGTGGATGAAGAGAGGTAGTAGTTATAGGTAGTCTCATCAAACACATGCAAATAGATGTGGAAGGTGTATATTTAAGTCTCATGCAACCTTCATTTTACATCAGTGTCAAGTATCAGGGGGTAGCCGTGTTAATCTGGATCTGTAAAAGCAGTAAAGAGTCCTGTGGCACCTTATAGACTAACAGACATTTTGGAGCATGAGTTTTCGTGGGTGAATACCCACTTTGTCAGATGCATGTAGTGGCAGGTATATATATGCAGGCAAGCTAGAGATAATGAGGTAGTTCAATCAGGGAGGATGGGGCCCTGTTCTAGCAGCTCAGGTGTGAAAACCAAGGGAGGAGAATTTGGTTTTGTAATTGGCAAGCCATTCACAGTCTTTGTTTAATCCTGAGCTGATGGTGTCAAATTTGCAGATGAACTGAAGCTCAGCGGTTTCTCTTTGAAGTCTGGTCCTGACGTTTTTTTGCTGCAGGATGGCCACCTTAAGGTCTGCTATAGTGTGGCCAGGGAGGTTGAAGTGTTCTCCTACAGGTTTTTGTATATTGCCATTCCTAATATCTGATTTGTGTCCATTTATCCTTTTCCGTAGTGACTGTCCAGTTTGGCCGATGTACATAGCAGAGGGGCATTGCTGGCATATGATGGCATATATTACATTGGTGGACGTGCAGCTGAATGAATCGGTGATGGTGTGGCTGATCTGGTTAGGTCCTGTGATGGTGTCGCTGGTGTAGATATGTGGGCAGAGTTGGCATCGAGGTTTGTTGCATGGATTGGTTCCTGAGCTAGAGTTACTATGGTGCCGTGTGCAGTTACTGGTGAGAATGTGTTTCAGGTTGGCAGGTTGCCTGTGGGCGAGGACTGGTCTGCCACCCAAGGCCTGTGAAAGTGTGGGATCATTGTCCAGGATGGGTTGTAGGTCCCTGATGATGCGTTGGAGAGGTTTTAGCTGGGGACTGTATGTGATGGCCAGTGGAGTCCTGTTGGTTTCTTTCTTGAGTTTGTCTTGCAGTAGGAGGCTTCTGGGTACACGTCTGGCTCTGTTGATCTGTTTCCTTATTTCCTTGTGCGGGTATTGTAGTTTTGAGAATGCTTGGTGGAGATTTTGTAGGTGTTGGTCTCTGTCTGAGGGGTTAGAGCAGATGCGGTTGTACCTCAGTGCTTGGCTGTAGACAATGGATCGTGTGATGTGCCCGGGATGGAAGCTGGAGGCATGAAGGTAGGCATAGCGGTTGGTAGGTTTTTGGTATAGGGTGGTGGTAATGTGACCATCACTTATTTGCACCGTGGTGTCTAGGAAGTGGACCTCCCGTGTAGATTGGTCCAGGCTGAGGTTGATGGTGGGGTGGAAGCTGTTGAAATCGTGGTGGAATTTTTCCAGAGACTCCTTCCCATGGGTCCAGATGATGAAGATGTCATCAATGTAGCGTAGGTAGAGAAGGGGCGTGAGTGGACGAGAGCTGAGGAAGCGTTGTTCCAGGTCAGCCATAAAAATATTGGCATACTGTGGGGCCATGCGGGTGCCCATAGCTGTGCCACTGATCTGGAGATATATATTGTCATCAAATTTGAAATAGTTGTGTGTGAGGATAAAGGCACAGAGCTCAGCAACCAGTTGTGCTGTAGCATCATCAGGGATACTGTTCCTGACAGCTTGTATTCCATCTGTGTGGGGGATGTTCGTGTAAAGAGCCTCTACATCCATAGTGGCTAGGATGGTGTTTTCTGGAAGGTCACCAATGCATTGTAGTTTCCTCAGGAAATCAGTGGTGTCACGGAGATAGCTGGGAGTGCTGGTGGCATAGGGTCTGAGTAGAGTCCACATATCCAGACAGTCCTTCAGTGAGAGTGCCAATGCCCGAGATGATGGGGTGTCCAGGATTTCCGGGTTTGTGGATCTTGGGTAGTAGATAGAATAACTCTGGTCGGGGCTCTAAGGATATGTTGATTTGTTCCGATGTTAGTGTAGGGAGTGTCCTGAGTAGATGTTGCAGTTTCTTAGTGTATTCCTCAGTAGGATCTGAGGGAAGTGGCCTGTAGAATTTGGTGTTGGAGAGTTGTCTGGCAGCCTCCTTTTGGTAGTCAGACCTGTTCATGATGACAACAGCACCTCCTTTATCAGCCTCTTTGATGATAATGTCTGGGTGGTTTCTGAGGCTGTGGATGGCATTGCGTTCTGCACAACTTACGTTATGAGGCAAGCGATGTTGTTTTTCCACAATTTCTGCCTGTGCACGTCGGCGGAAGCATTCAATGTAGAGGTCCAGACTGTCATTTCGACCCTCAGGAGGAGTCCATGTGGAGTTCTTCTTCTTGTGCTGTTGGTGGGAGGGTACCTGTGTATCAGTGCGCTGTTCAGTGTTGTCCTGAAAGTATTCTTTGAGTCGGAGACGGCGGAAGTAGAAACTTGCACAAATACAGACAGATATCCTCTTCCTTTCCAAATGCAAACGGATGGACATCATACCAAATGGACTAAAGGTAAAACATCCACTGCTATCTACATACTACACAGACCACAGTGAGAGATTATGCCATACTCTATCAAAGAAACTGTGCTGTTGGTGGGAGGGTACCTGTGTATCAGTGCGCAGTTCAGTGTTGTCCCGAAAGTATTCTTTGAGTTGGAGATGGCGGAAGTAGGCTTCCAGATCTCCGCAAAACTGTATCATATTGGTGGGGGTGGCAGGGCAGAAAGAGAGTCCCTGAGATAGGACAGACTTTTTTCTGGGCTGAGTATGTAGTTGGACAGATTGATGATATTGCTGGGTGGGTTGGGGGTACCACGGTTGTGGCCCCATGAGGTAGGTAGGAGTTTAGACAGCTTACAGTCCTTTTTCCTTTGTAGAGAGGTGAAGTGATTAATGTAGATCTCCTGTCTTATTTTAGTGAAATCCCTTTGTATGGAAGTTTGGTTATTAATTAGAGTCTTCAGGTTGGAGAGTTCTTTTTTGATGTTTTCCTGTTTGCTGTATAGGATGCTGATCAAGTGGTTCCTCAGTTTCTTTGATAGAGTATGGCATAATCTCTCACTGTGGTCTGTGTAGTATGTAGATAGCAGTGGATTTTTTACCTTTAGTCCATTTGGTATGATGTCCATCCGTTTGCATTTGGAAAGAAAGAGGATATCTGTCTGTATTTGTGCAAGTTTCTACTTCCGCCGTCTCCGACTCAAAGAATACTTTCAGGACAACACTGAACAGCGCACTGATACACAGGTACCCTCCCACCAACAGCACAAGAAGAAGAACTCCACATGGACTCCTCCTGAGGGTCGAAATGACAGTCTGGACCTCTACATTGAATGCTTCCGCCGACGTGCACAGGCAGAAATTGTGGAAAAACAACATCGCTTGCCTCATAACGTAAGTCGTGCAGAACGCAATGCCATCCACAGCCTCAGAAACCACCCAGACATTATCATCAAAGAGGCTGATAAAGGAGGTGCTGTTGTCATCATGAACAGGTCTGACTACCAAAAGGAGGCTGCCAGACAACTCTCCAACACCAAATTCTACAGGCCACTTCCCTCAGATCCTACTGAGGAATACACTAAGAAACTGCAACATCTACTCAGGACATTCCCTACACTAACACCGGAACAAATCAACATACCCTTAGAGCCCCGACCAGAGTTATTCTATCTACTACCCAAGATCCACAAACCCGGAAATCCTGGACACCCCATCATCTCGGGCATTGGCACTCTCACTGAAGGACTGTCTGGATATGTGGACTCTACTCAGACCCTATGCCACCAGCACTCCCAGCTATCTCCGTGACACCACTGATTTCCTGAGGAAACTACAATGCATTGGTGACCTTCCAGAAAACACCATCCTAGCCACTATGGATGTAGAGGCTCTTTACACGAACATCCCCCACACAAATGGAATACAAGCTGTCAGGAACAGTATCCCTGATGATGCTACAGCACAACTGGTTGCTGAGCTCTGTGCCTTTATCCTCACACACAACTATTTCAAATTTGATGACAATATATATCTCCAGATCAGTGGCACAGCTATGGACACCCGCATGGCCCCACAGTATGCCAATATTTTTATGGCTGACCTGGAACAACGCTTCCTCAGCTCTCGTCCACTCACGCCCCTTCTCTACCTACGCTACATTGATGACATCTTTATCATCTGGACCCATGGGAAGGAGTCTCTGGAAAAATTCCACCACAATTTCAACAGCTTCCATCTCACCATCAACCTCAGCCTGGACCAATCTACACAGGAGGTCCACTTCCTAGACACCACGGTGCAAATAAGTGATGGTCACATTACCACCACCCTATACCAAAAACCTACCGACCGCTATGCCTACCTTCATGCCTCCAGCTTCCATCCCGGGCACATCACACGATCCATTGTCTACAGCCAAGCACTGAGGTACAACCGCATCTGCTCTAACCCCTCAGACAGAGACCAACACCTACAAAATCTCCACCAAGCATTCTCAAAACTACAATACCCGCACGAGGAAATAAGGAAACAGATCAACAGAGCCAGACGTGTACCCAGAAGCCTCCTACTGCAAGACAAATCCAAGAAAGAAACCAACAGGACTCCACTGGCCATCACATACAGTCCCCAGCTAAAACCTCTCCAACGCATCATCAGGGACCTACAACCCATCCTGGACAATGATCCCACACTTTCACAGGCCTTGGGTGGCAGACCAGTCCTCGCCCACAGGCAACCTGCCAACCTGAAACACATTCTCACCAGTAACTGCACACGGCACCATAATAACTCTAGCTCAGGAACCAATCCATGCAACAAACCTCGATGCCAACTCTGCCCACATATCTACACCAGCAACACCATCACAGGACCTAACCAGATCAGCCACACCATTACCGGTTCATTCACCTGCACGTCCACCCATGTAATATATGCCAGCAATGCCCCTCTGCTATGTACATCGGCCAAACTGGACAGTCACTACGTAAAAGGATAAATGGACACAAATCAGATATACGGAATGGCAATATACAAAAACCTGTAGGAGAACACTTCAACCTCCCTGGCCACACTATAGCAGACCTTAAGGTGGCCATCCTGCAGCAAAAAAACTTCAGGACCAGACTTCAAAGAGAAACTGCTGAGCTTCAGTTCATCTGCAAATTTGACACCATCAGCTCAGGATTAAACAAAGACTGTGAATGGCTTGCCAATTACAAAACCAGTTTCTCCTCCCTTGGTTTTCACACCTGAGCTGATAGAACAGGGCCCCCCGATTGAACTACCTCATTATCTCTAGCTTGCCTGCATATATATACCTGCCCCTGGAAATTTCCACTACATGCATCTGACAAAGTGGGTATTCACCCATGAAAACTCATGCTCCAAAACGTCTGTTAGTCTATAAGGTGCCACAGGACTCTTTGCCGATTTTACATCAGTATACTTTTATTACTATTACTTGAAGGCTTGCTCAAGCAAACTCTCACTGCAGTGCAGCTGCCCAGTCCTTAGCACCTGATACTCAATTTGTCTCTGAATCTCTCTCACTCAGTGGCCTTGGACACATCCCTTAGGCTCTCTCTGCATCACCCTCCATAGAACCGGGACATACTACTTGCCTGTCTCATAGGGATGCAGTGAAGCTTAATGAGTTAATGATGTAACAGCACTTTGAAAAGAAAAAGCTGTATTTACATTCTAAGCATCATCATTATTTTAGGCTCAATGCATTTATTTTAAGCAGTTAGCAAATCATCACCTTTCCAGGTGAATATTATAATCTGTAATTCCTTGTTATTAAATGGCTATAATCTCTATGCTATTTAATGAGCTGTGTGCACTAAGGTTCCTGAGCAGTTACGTTGAGCAATCACAATGCCGTATTTGCTTTCATAGCTTCAGACTGATATTGTTTACACCTTTGTCTTATTTTTATGTTACTCTTGTGAGTTTAAAAAAAACCTCAGACTACAATTGTCAAGGCAAGAATGGCAAACCATTCACCTTTTTATCTCCCATTTTTGGCAAGGGGGAGGGAATATTTGTTCAATTGCCCCTCCTCCCCCAGCTTTCCTAGAGAGCACTTGAGATATAAGTAGACAGAACAAATATAACTGCGTTTGCAGTGTCTCATCCTGTTTGGAAGAGGATGAGACCCTCCCGTACCCTCATAATTTGGCATTGTGACTCTGGCCAGAAGGAAAAGTGAATGTTTGTCTGCTAACATGGCTCCACTGGTTGGATTTGTTGCTCTGTTGCACCCCTTAGCCAGTTGGCCCAGCTTATTGAAGGATAACTTTATTATCTCCATGACCTCCCTGAGCAAATGTCAGCAGAGAGCTCAGAGATCTAAGTTTGTGCCAAACTCAGGTCTCTTAGGGTGAACTTAATATGCTGCCATGCTGCTGAGCAAAGTCTGTTAAATATATTTCCTTTAAGCGTGGGCAACTCTTCTGGGGCAGCTACACCATCCTTTCCTGGCCTCTTATTCATCCTGGTACAATATCATTTAAGTGGGAGAATAGAGAAATAGCTCAACTTGAAGATGTCACACCCAGTTTATTTTGCAGTAAACAGGAAGTGACAAGGTGAAAAGGGGATCAGACCCACGTTCTTCCCACTGCCGACAAATAAGCAATGCCTGCAACTGGGCCAATGTCTTCCAGGGGATGCATGATGTTCCGATGTGTAAAAGAGAAAGAGAAAAGGAAAGTTAGATTGTGATAACATGAGACACTTAGAGATCTAATCAGTAAAAATATCTGATTTTCAGTTTGTATCATGCAATTGCCACAAGATTCAGTCTACAAGGATTTCAAAATGGCCCTGACACAGTACCATGCAATATGCAAATGCATATAGCTAGTAAGCATGGTGCAGGAGGGAGGAATATTTCCATGTAAGGGATAAGGAACTGATGAGAGGATTGGGAACAAAGTGCCATGCTGTGAGGTTATGGCTTAGGGAAGAGGAGGGTTGTGCTGTAAAGAAGCACCACCGGGACTGGTATTGGGCCTGATACTTTTCACAATGTACATATAACTGATCTCCTTTCGCTGTGTCCCCCATTGTGCCCATCTTTCTGACACTGCCTTTATATTTGTCTTATGTATGTGCCTAGCATACTGTCAAGAATAATAATTATCTAT
This sequence comes from Gopherus evgoodei, assembly GCF_007399415.2. NCBI lineage: Eukaryota > Metazoa > Chordata > Testudines > Testudinidae > Gopherus > Gopherus evgoodei. The sequence continues at coordinate 13,540,566 of NC_044333.1, read as the reverse complement.
GTATTCTGGAGGATGGTACCACAAATATGGTAATGGAGATCACCAAACTGGGGGACCCTTTAATGATTTACTAGTATTAATATTCATTGCTATTGGACCATACATATACAGGGTATTTTACTATAGTAAGAAATGCACATAAAAAGTCCTTGCTGTAAAGAGCTAATAATCAGTACAATTAATAAAAGAAGTGGGAATTGCTTTTGGATGTTAGCTCACATAGGATTTGCAGAACAGTTACTAATTCATTTTTGTATTACTATAGCCCTCGGTGACCCTAAACTAGTTTGAGCCCTGATTGTGCTAGGCACAGTATACATATGTACTAAGAGACAATCTTTGTTTCAAAGAATTTACAATCTAATAGACAGAGCACACAATGGGTGGGAGAAAGGAAGTATGATTCTCACTATATTTACAGATGGGACGCTGAGGCAAAGGAAGATTAAATGACTTGGGCCAAGGCAGGAATGGAACCCAGATCTCCTTGCTCCTGGAAAAATGTCTTGCCTGTAAGACCAGCCTTCCTCTCTGACTGTTGAACTGGTGAGGTCTTGGGAGAGGAATCACATGTGGAGAAATCTTGATAGATTAGGTGCAAGGCAGGTAACTCGCACATGAGTTTCAACTTGGAAAAGTTTGAAATCATTGAGTTTTGCAGTTTAAAATTGTCAGAGGAAATGGGCTTGTTTTAGAGAATACAGGACAGGAGAGAGAGATCTCGGAGTGACGGCAAAGAGTCAGAGAATCTTTAGAGCCATGTTTGACTGCAAACCCAAAAGGTCATTACAGTATCTTGATATAACAGGACTTTGTTACTTGTCCCAAAGTGTTATGACAGAAATGACTGCTTACTTAGCTGGGGAAAGGGCTTGGAACTCCAGGTGCTCCTAAGGGTACATCTACACTGCAATTAAAAATCCATGGCACCAAGTCTCCGAGTGATACTCAGGCAGCGGGGCTAAAAACTGCAGTGTAGATGTTTGGGCTCAGGCTGGAGCCTGGGATCTGAGATACACCCCCATCAAGGGGTCTCAGAGACTGGGCCCCAGCCTGAGACCAAACATCTACATTGCAATTTTTAACCCCACAGGCTGAGCCCCACAAACCCAAATCAGCTGACCTGGATCAGGTGCTGCCATGCCACTGGTCTCTTATTGTAGTGTAGACCTAACCATGGAGACCAGGACCATATTGATCAGCTCCAGTCAACTGATGGCATTATCACCACATTAACAGCATGGGCAGCAAACAGGGCTGGACTTAGGGGTAGGCAATCAGATGGCCAACATTCAAGAATGCCAAATCCCCCACCCTGCCTTCTATCCCCTCCCCTGCCCCCGGCTTTTTCTGTTTTACTTGATAGCTTCCCTCACACACACATCTTTTGGGGAGTGAGGGTGCACTGAAAACATTTTCTGCCTTGGTTGGCAAAACACCTTGGGCTGGCCCTGACAGCAAAGGACAAACTCCCACTGAGTCCAGTGGGACTATTCTGTGCATAAAGCTAAGTGTGACGAAGGCCTGGTCTACACTACGTGTTTATACCGATTTTAGCAGCGTTAAACCGATTTAACGCCGCACCCGTCCACACTATGATGCCCTTTAAATTGATATAAAGGGCTCTTAAAATCGGTTTCTGTACTCCTCCTCAACGAGAGGAGTAGCGCTAAAATCGGTATTATTACATTGGATTAAGGTTAGTGTGGCCGCAAATCGATGGTATTGGCTTCCGGGCTGTATCCCATAGTGCACCACTGACCACTCTGGACAGCTATCTGAACTCAGATGCACTGGCCAGGTAGACAGGAAAAGCCCCGCGAATTTTCGAATTTCATTTCCTGTTTGGCCAGCGTGGAGCTCTGATCAGCACAGGTGACCACGCAGAGCTCATCAGCACAGGTAACAATGCAGTCTCCTGAGAATAGAAAAAGAGCTCCAGCACGGACCACACGGGAGGTACTGGATCTGCTCGCTATATGGGGAGAGGATTCAGTGCTAACAGAACTCCATTCAAAAAGACGAAATGAAAAAACTTTTGAAAAAATTTCCAAGACCATGGAGGAGAGAGGCCACACCAAGGACTGAGTGCAGTGCAGAGTGAAAGTGAAGGAGCTCAGAGAAGCCTACCAGAAAACCAAAGAGGCAAACGGAAGGTCTGGGGCAGGGCTGAAAACATGCCGCTTCTACGCTGAGCTGCATGCAATTTTAGGGGGCTGCGCCACCACTGCCCCCCCCCCCGTCCTTGGATTCCGTGGTGGGTGTTGTAATCTCAGCCATGCCTGAGGATTATGCGGACGGGAAACATGAGGAAGAGGAAGAGGAGGACGAGCTTGAAGAGAGCACACAGCACTCTGTAAGCCCCAACAGCCAGGAGCTTTTTCTGACCCAGACGGAATTACCATCCCAGCCCTCCCAAGCCACTAGCCCAGACAGCGAAGCCATGGAAGTGACCTCTGGTGAGTGTACCTTTGGTGAGTGTACCTCTGTAAATATAAAACATGGTTTAAAAGCAAGCTTTTTTTAATGATTGATTTGCCCTAAGGGCTTGGGATGCATTCGCGGGCAGTAAAGTTACTGGAAAAGTTTGTTAACATGTCTAGGGATGGAGTGGAAATCCTCCAGGGACGTCTCCATGAAGCGCTCCTGGAGGTACTCCAAAAACCTTTGCAGAAGGTTTCTGGGCAAGGCAGCCTTGTTCCGTCCGCCATGGTAGGACACTTTACCACACCATGTATGTAGCAAGTAATTGGGTATCATCGCATGACAAAGCGTAGCTGCGTATGGTCCTGGTGATTGCAGGCATTCAAGAAACATCAGTTCTTTATCTCACTCTGTTATCCTCAGCAAACTGATATCGTTCATGGTAACCTGGTTGAAATTCAGGAATTTAATTAAGGGGACAGAGATGGCCTTTTTCCTACAGGGGTGTTTGCCTGTTACTTACAAGAAATCCTTCCTTGCATGTAGCCAAGCAGGGGGAGGGGAGGAAGGATAGCGCTGAACTTTCTCGTGTTTGGCTAGCAGGAATCTTCCCAGCTACCAGCCATGCGGTGGGAGGAGGGGGTAAAGCAATCATCCTAGAGAATTGGAGGTGGGTTAGGGGGTGGCTTCTGTGAATGGAAGTGAAGGCTGCTGAAGCCAAAAGACAATGGCTTACCATGGCCGCATGCAAGCTGAATTCTGATGACCTGTGTCTGTGAGATTTGTAACACCAGAGCCCAGGCACTCAAAGTTAAGATGCAAAATGCGACCTTGTAGTGAAATCACATGTGCTGTGTAAGGTGAATAGTGTTGTTCACTGTGAAAGAGTATAACCATTGTTCTGTAAAATGTATCTTTTTAAATACTTCTCTCCCTTTTTTCCCTCCCTCACGCAGCTGCACATTTTTCAAGCCTCCCTACTCCATCCCGAAGGCTAGCTCAGATAGGGCGGAGGAAGAAGAGGACGCGAGACGAAATGTTCTCTGAAATCATGGAAGTAACCTGCAATGAAAGAGCTCATCTGAATCAGTGGAAGGACGTGGTATCAAATTACAGGAAAGATGCCAGTGAACGTGAGGACAGGAGAGACGCTCGAGATGAGAGGTGGCGGCAGGAAGATCAGAGGTGTAGGCAGGAAGATCAGCAGTGGCGGAATGAAACGCTGGGGCTGCTGCGTGATCAAACTGACATCCTCCGACATCTGGTGGAGCTTCAGGAAGAGCAGCGAGGTCACAGAGTGCCGCTGCAGCCCATGTGTCACCACCCACAGTACTCACCATGTTCCATATCTTCCTCACCCAGACGTGTAAGAACGCATGGGAGATGGCTTTGTGCACATACCCATTCCACCCCTGTGGACAGCCCAACCAAAAGGCTGTCATTACATTGAAATGATTTTAGTGGTCTTTTCCTTCCCTCCTATCCTCCTCCCAAACCACACCCGGACTACCTTGCCAGTTCTCTCCCTCTTTTTATAATGAGCTTTTTAATAAAGAATACATGATTTTTAAACGATAGTGACTTTATTTTCTTAAGCAAGCTGTAATCGAAGGGGGAGGGTGCGTTGCTTACAGGGAATGAGTCAATCAAGGGGGTGGGGTTCATCAAGGGGAAATAAACACAGCAGTCACACTGTACCCTGGCCCGTGATGAAACTCGTTTTCAAAGCTTCTCTGATGCGCACCGCTTCCTGGTGTGCTCTTCTAATCGCCCTGGTGTCTGGCTGCGCGTAATCAGTGGCCAGGTGATTTGCCTCAGCCTCCCACCCCACCATAAAGGTCTCCCCCTTACAGATTGTGGAGCACACAGCAAGCAGCAATAACAAAGGGGACATTGGTTTGGCTGAGGTCTGAGCGAGTCAGTAATGTGCGCCAGCGCGCCTTTAAACGGCCAAATGCACATTCTACCACCATTCTGCACTTGCTCAGCCTGTAGTTGAACAGCTCCTGACCACTGTCCAGGCTGCCTGTGTATGGCTTCATGAATCATGGCATCAAGGGGTAGGCTGGGTCCCCCAGGCTAACTACAGGCATTTCAACATGCCCAACAGTTATTTTCTGGTCTGGGAAGTAAATTCCTTGCTGCAGCATTTTAAACAGAGCAGTGCTTCTGAAGACGTGAACGTCATGAACCCTTCCTGGCCATCCCACGTGGATGTTGGTGAAACGTCCCTTGTGATCCACCAGTGCTTGCAGCACCATTGAAAAGTACCCCTTGTGGTTTACGTACTGGGTGGCCTGGTGCGCCGGTGCCAAGATAGGGATATGGGTTCCATCTATCGCCCGCCCCCTGCCCCAGTTAGGGAATCCCATTGCAGCAAAGCCATCCACTATGGCCTGCACGTTTCCTAGAGTCACAACCTTTTGGAGCAGCAGCTTAGTGATTGCTTTGGCTACTTGCATCACAGCAGCCCCCAGAGTAGATTATCCCACTCTAAATTGATTCCCGACTGACCGGTAGCTGTCTGGCATTGCAAGCTTCCAGAGGGCTATTGCCACTCGCTTCTTCACTGTGAGGGCTGCTCTCATCTTGGTATTCTGGCGTTTCAGGGCAGGGGAAAGCAAGTCACAAAGTTCCATGAAAGTGCTCTTATGCATGCAAAAGTTTCGCAGCCACTACGAATTGTCCCACACCTGCAAAACTATGCGGTCCCACCAGTCTATGCTTGTTTCGTGGGCCCAAAATTGGTGTTCAATGGGTAGAACCTGCCCCATTACCAGCAGGAGCTCCAAAGCGCAAGGGCCCGCGGTTAAGGAGAATTCAGTTTCCATGTCCTCATCATTCTCGCCGCCGTGCTGCCGTAGCCACCGCCGCCTCCTCGCCTGGCTTTGCAGTTCATGGTTCACCATAGACTGCACGAGAATGCGTGAGGTGTTTACAATGTTCACGATTGCGGTGTTGATCTGAGCGGGGTCCATGCTTGCAGTGCTATGGCGTCTGCACAGTTCACTCAGGAAAAAAGGAGCGAAATGGTTGTCTGCTGCTTTCACTTAGGGAGGGATGAGGCTGTACCCAGAACCACCCGCAACAATGATTTTTGCCCATCAGGCACTGGAGTCTCAAACCAGAATTCCAAAGGGCGGGGGAGACTGCGGGAACTATGGGACAGCTACGGGATAGCTACCCACAGGGCAACGCTCCAGAAATCGACGCTAGCCTCGGACCATGGACGCACACCGCCAAATTAATGTACCTAGTGTGGCCACACGCAATCGACTTTATACTATCTGTTTTATAAAACCAGTTTATGTTAAATCGAATTTATCCCGTAGTGTAGACGTACCCTAAATGTTTGCAGAATCAGGGTTCATGGCATAGGACAGCAGATGAGTGGTACAGTCCATTGTATGGGTCTCTCTCACAGGAAGACAAAAGAAGGACTCGAAAATTACTTTTCCTAGCCTGAGCTATATTTTTGATTTATATGATTTAACAGTCAGTTGTAAATTCTACTTACATGCCCATAGAAGCACTATTAGATTTATTTTGGCAAATTGGTGAGGTTAACATTTTAATTAGTTTTGTCTGGAGATGTTAGAGTGATGGAAATGGGAGTCTGGACTCCTGAGTTTTTTCCCACTTGCTACTGAGTAGGACTGAGCCCACACTGAGGATTTTCAGAAATTCTCCCTCTGTATGTCTAGCACTTGTACAGATCCAGTGTGAGTATAGATGTTGTTTTATTTATTTATTTTTTATTACCACCAGTGGTGATTTCTCATCTGCATAAAGTTGCCCAAGTGGAGTTGGGCCCAAGATAGAAAGTTACCAAAAAGGCGACACGCAGACATCTGCACATTTCCAATATATGTATCAGGAATATAGCCTTGAGGATTTCCAGTAGAAAAAAAGCAATTCAAGCCTCTATTTATTTGAGACATGCAGCCATAAATAAACAGTAACAAAACAGAGTGACAAAAACACATGGAGAAAATCTCAGTTTTCAAATAAAATTGCCAAATTTTTGTATTTCCATTATGTGGAATGAAGTCTAGAATTTTGACAATATGTCTGATGTCTTCCTTAAAATCTCATTTTAATCAGTGATGACAGTTTGACTTTTTCCAGCTGCTTAGAAGCTCTAGGCAGTCAACTATCTCAGTAGGGCATGGGTTGGCATGCTGGGATATCTGTAAGCTTTAACTTTCCTCCCGCTCATTGACTTACCATGGTATTCAATGGATATGGGTGTTGGGGAAGCTTTTTGAAGGTTTCATGCCAGCTTGTGCCATCTGTATTCTTATCCCTGTCTTGTAAAAGTAAAATCTTCACTGTGAGACTCTATCCAGATGCTGCCAGCTAACATATTCATTCTCAGCAGTAAGTGTGACTTTTATTTATATAAGTGCATTGTTGCCCTCTGAACCGTTTGTGATGCTGCACACTTCTGGGGGTGGGGAAATATCAAATAAAACATAGTAAAAAAAACCCCCCAAAACCAAAATTCTAATGAACCTAAAGAAAGTGACATCAATTTAAAGAGAGGGGTAATATGTGAGGACAAACTTTAGTTAAAATGGAAATATATAAAAAATCGCAACTGCAGCACCCTTTAAAAACTGAGGAAGGATGGGAGAAAAGCATTACGGGAGCAAGTTCTGAGACATGGCAGCCAACACAGTGAAGGCTCTGTCACTGCAGACATAAGGCCAATTGTAGAACCCCTGAAAAATGCCAGAGGAAAAGACATCCATCTGCAGCAGAGCTCCTATCTCAAATAGGGCCTAATCCAAAGCCCACAGAAATTGAGCTGATCCCTAAAGCATATTGCATTGTGTGATGTATGCCGCACTACAGCTATGTGTGCCTCACAGTGTGGCCTGCGCACAGAGGTGTGCTCTGTAGCACAGAACAGCAGTTAGCTCATGGGGTCAGGTAATTTGTTACTCATTGAGAACCCTCTTCCTTCCTGCATCGTATTCAAGCCTCTTCTCATCTACTAGGTCTATCTAATCTATTTATCATAGGTACTTACAGGGCCCCTTCATTACCACAGCACGTGGGCATCCCACAGACTTTAATGCACTCCTGTGAGGTAGGCTATCCCCATTTTATAGTTGGAGAAATGAGGCATGGGGTGATATGGTGCAGGTTGCACAGGTCTCCCAGGTTCCAGACCATCACCCTAACCACTGGACCGTTCTTCCTCCCTTGTGCCTAATGACATCGCTGCTCTAATTTCTTCTTGTTGCATCTTGTTCTCACTATGCTCTCCCTAATCTTTGGCTTTACTACTCCCATCATTTCCTTCTGCCTCTTTGTTTCACACCTTCTGTCATGCTCTCCTTGGACTCTTTACCAGCTCATTCTCTCTTCTCAATTTTTCTTAGTTTGTAAATACTTTGGTGGCAGAGAACATGCTTTAGTCTACAGGGCAGTATGTAAATGCATGTCACTGTCTATTATTTTTAGTAATAATAAACAGTTAGAATAAATTAGTCTGATTATCAAAAGCTCAGAAGCTCAGGGCTGTGCACATAAAATTAATGGCATGGACCTATTTTGCCTGTACAATTACTTCAGTTATACATGTAAACAGGACCAGTGCTAGGGGTTTTAGCGCCCTAGGCGCATGGCAATTTGGCCGCCCCGCGCCCTGGTCCCGCAACTCCGGTGGAGCTGCCACAGTGGTGCCTGCGGGAGGTCCACCGGAGTCACGGGAGCAGCTGACCGTGCGCAGGCACGACTGCAGCAGCTCCACCGGAGCCGCCTGCAGCCACCAATAATCCTGGAGCCCTAGGCGATTGCCTAGGCCATCTAAATGGAAGCGCCGGCCCAGCATACAAGCACCCATTTTGCAGACTGACATGGTCAGCAGGACATTTAACTTGACATCTGCTTACACAAATACCTAGTGCGCACATGCTATTTCATGCACAACTTAAGATGTGCAATTGCTTATTGTCCGAGGCTCCTGAGATTTTAAAATTGGGCCCTAAATTAATAGCTGTTGGTTTATTTTTAAGTTTCAGAATTGTGTTATCAGATCATTCCGGGTGGTAATGTACAAAAATTATCATACATATTTTTAAAATAGTTTTTACAAGTCTCAACCCAACCTCTATTTTTGCATCTGCAAGGTGGTAATTGGTTGTATAAATAAACACTATATTAATTATTAATAGTAGCCATGAAATTGGCAGAGCAATTATTTCACCTGCAGAAAAAGAGCCTGCTTTTTCAGTTCAGGCCCATTATATTTGCTCTTATTTTTTTTCTTAGTGTGTTTTGTTTAAAAATGAACTAGTTTTATGCAACAGAATGCACGAAAAACATGACATTTAGATTAAAGAGACAGATCCAATCACAATGTCAATGACTTATTTACAAATGTTTCTCAGCCATGTTGCTTTTCTTTAATTTCTGCAGGATATCCTTTTTCCTTCAAAGTCTCCAGAAATTATAACACATGCTGCTTTTATGGGGCCATTAGTTAGGAGACTGACAAGGTAAATTAGTCAAATAAATGCTGCTAAGCTCATACGGTACCTGTTATTTAAGGTGCTTAGTTTGCATGCAAATGTTCTATTTTAACAGACAATCACTCTCTGAAAGCATTTGTTATATAAATTTCTCTCTATTAACATGAGTAATCTGTTCCAAAATCTCATGAATGCTTTGCACAGTGCAAGATTACATTTGGTTTTAGAAAGAAAACTCCATCATTGTTTTTTAATTTGAATGACAGCCCTGTATGGAGAAATAACGTGGAATATATTTTTTTAAAAGTATGCCCCCAAACCCTTGATATGAAAATATTGATTTTGGTGATAATTATCTTAGATTTAGCTCCTTTGGCTTTAGATGAATCATTAAACATGTCCCTTACCTCATAAATCCATCTGCTAATGAAAATCTGCAAGAGTGAACTTTGGGGCTGTGTGTGTTTTTTAAATGTGGTTGTAGCAGCATTAGAACACCCGGAATCCCTACGGTTCTAAAGATGATTAATAATAACAAAGCTTTCCCCATTGTGTTAGCAGATAGGAAGGAAGCAAGAATACTCTAAAAAGAGAGTACATAGAATTTGTGAGTGTTGAAGTTCATTAGGAGTAAATTTTTAACCCTTAAAAACGGTAGCCAAAGTTTTTATGTAGGTGCTAACACGGTGAAATTATTTTTCATCATCTTCATAAAAATCAGTCCTACAGCTGCATTAACATTTACAGACAAAGTTGAGTAATGTCTTGGAGGAAGTCACTGTACTGAGACTTAGAAACATTTGACAATGATTTGGACTGCTCGGACTCCTGTAATATACAATGGACAGCTAGGCACACTCTCCCTTCTTCCCGCATCCATGTCAGTTTAGCTTTTGAAATGTATTCAAGATTTGTGCTAATGGTTTTCCCTGTGGGTAGCATTACCAATATGATTATACAGGTTTTAAGAAACTCTCTTAGGAAGAATTTTTTTCATCGTAAGTTTTGACGTTGACCTGCTAAACTGTGTAATTTCGTATTTTTCCCCTAACAAAGCAAAGGAAAATTGAATATTTCCTGACAAGAGGGATTATGGCAACATTTTTCCGTACAAGAAGCCTATCATCTTCAGGGGCCAGTTCATGCCCCTGAGATCTGTGCATTTACACAAGAATTTCAGTCCCTGCACACAGAAAACGGGTTTGAGTGCTTCTCTCTTGACCCTGCTCTCTAGATGTACCTCGTGGAGGAGTTTCCATGAGATTCAGGGTCTGAAGGGACAAGAGGGTGGTGCTGGGGTGGGCTCTGAGTGAAGAGACACTCTGGCCCCAAAAAAGTTACAATGAAAAATTAATACAGTCCCAGGCTGTGTTACCTTTTCCATGGGCTCAGCATCCCAATGGAAGCTATGGCTAGAAGGGAGTCCAACCTGCTGTAGGAGTTCAAGGCCTTTGCATAGATGACCCTGACCTTCTGTGGATTCAGAAAGATCTGCCAGATTTAGGGGCAGTATTTCCATAGAAGTGGAGAACAAAAACTGCTCCCCATGCTACATAAGGGATATTTGAGGAGATCTGCACACAAAAAGCCCACTCCTGAGGTTATTCATTCAGGAAGGGAGAGAATCTGGCCTCAGCTATTTAGATAGCTGTATAAAGCTGTCCCCATCCACCAAAAAGAACATGTTTCAGAGAAACCTTATCATTAGAGTTGGGTAAAAAGCTTCACCAAAAGTGTGTGTTTTTCCACTGGAAAAGTTTGAATGTAGACATATTTCAGTCAGTTCTACTGCAGGTTGAAAAATGGGATGAATATTTTTGCAAAAAAAAAAAAAAGAAAAAAAAAGAGACAGTCTTCAAATTTCAGTTTTTTTCATCTATCTCTTCTAATATTTTATGCTGTTAAATAGCCCAGTCGTCATTCCTTTCTTATATATCCAAATAAAATTAATATTTTCAGAGCACCCAAAATCATATTTCCTAAGGGGCCTTTTAATATTCTCTACTAGCTTTGCTGTGAAATATGTTAAAATAGGCTTAGTTAGTACTCACAATTAATTTATTCTACATTCTTTGATTCACTGCATGTACTACAATCTGTTTATCCTACTGGCATAGAGTTAGAAGAGAATTAACCAACTCGCTGATACCCAGGGAAAAATTGTTGGAACTGCGCTATCAGATATTTTCCTTTCTATCTTCTCCTTTCACATTCATCTCTCTAACTTCTCTTCTTTTCATCCATTTCTCTCCTCACTTTGCACTTTTATAGTCTCTGTACTTAGAGGAGAGCCAAGCACAATAAAATGCACTGAAATTCAGCTGGGTGAGGGAAACACACAGCTATTCAGAGAATAAACAAGGTTAGTCTATATATAAATTGATGGAGTCAAGTATTTGGAGGATAAATGTATATTGCATGGAGACACTGTACCATACAGTTATTTTCTAAATATGATATAATAATTAGTACTTTCCATTTCTGTAGTGTCTGCTACTAGGATCTCAAAGCACATCACAATCATAAAATTAGTCTCTGAACATTCCTGTGAAGTAGGATTCAAGCAGCGATAAGCTTAGTGGATGCAAATCATATCATTTTTTGGTCTGCTCTGGAGGATTGCCAACTATACCAGTTGCTTCTTATGGCTGAATCCCAGTTATAGCCAAGTATTTCATCTTACAGTGCTCTCAGTCTCAAATTCCAGGGGGGACATTCTTAACATTTACATTGGCTAAAAGGGCCAGAATGGCATAAAGGGGCACTAAAGGCCCCATTTCTGGCCAGGGGAGAATTCCCTGGCACAGGTACTGTCGAAAACAGCCATAAGGTCCAGCATAGAATCTCACCCCAAATGTTGAATATCTTTGGTAAGCAAATGCGGGTGATTTTGGTAGGCTACTGAACAGTATCTTAGATTTCTCTAATCGGTTCATACTGTGTTACTTTCCCCCTTCTAATTGCACAGAGAATACGCTATTGTTTTAGTTCAAATGATACAAATTTTTAAAGTGGAAATAAAAAACTAAAACTCATTTAAGCTTCCCATAGCTATATACAGCAGTTATAATTAAAATATCCATCAACTATTACTGAACTTACATTTTTCCTAAACAAAAATGCTCTGCAGCTCTATCACTGAAACTGAAATGTATACATTAGACATGGACATCCAGAGATTTTACAGTAACCGTTACTCTATGAAAGCAATTCCAACCCCTTCTTCCAAAAAAAACAACCCACAAAAATCCTCCACATAAATAAATATTCCACTTCCATAATTTATAAATTACTTTGGTTTAAAAAGTTAAACCTGCCAAGCAGTTTGACTGCAACTGGTCTGATATTTTTTGGTAGGAATATTGAAACAGCTGAGATTGGTTATGTGTAGGGTTAATGTTTGGGTAAGAAACCTCCAAGGAAAACTGAAAGTGCTGAATTAAAACCACTCTGGTAATTAGTGGGAGTACTTTTCCCTCTGAGTCAGTGGTGAATCAATGCCACAGCCTAGCGGTAGGGGGCACTATAGGGAGAAGATGCCGTCTTTTCGATGAGATATTAAATCAAGGTTGCGGCCATTTGTGCTGGCACTTTTTGCAAGAGTAGGGATATTAAGTATGGAGTGCCAGCCAAAGTCTTACTGAGTAATTAGTTTATAGTCTGGCTGCTTAAAAATTTCCCTGTATTTTCATTTTCTACCCTAAACTGGTATGTAATATTGCTGTGGCCTGTTAAATGTCTCCTGTTCTTGCCCCGGAGATGCTGGCATTTGTGGTTGGTGAAATGATCCATGTTTATATACGTTCCTAGTGCCTGGGGAGCACTTTGGCATCTTTGGATAAATGTTGGTCATTATATTAAACCTTAGAAAGTGCCTTTCTGTACATGTACAGAAACTACTTTTCTGCAAAGGTTTAGTTAAATATTTTATATTAAATACTGTGCATATTATTTAAGGGCTTGCCAGCAGGTTCACTATAATTCCCAAATATTGGGATTTTATACAGCAACTCTTTTCATTCAACTAAACATTTGCATATGTTGTCACACCTGATGCAAGAAAATTGTAAAACATTCAGGACTTCTGACACTTTCTTCTTACAACCTTTAGCCCTCACATTTGCTACACTTACCAAACTAAAGTTTAGGGCCAGAGCTCAGTTCTGGATATAGACTCTTGCATTAGTTCATTTGAATCTAGTTTTGGCATGGTACCATGTTATGGCTGTGAGATAGAGAACATAAAACAAGATGGTGGTCTCAGTCCAGGGGTCAAGATCATTGGGGAAAAATCATTGCAATATGCACTTTCACTGGCTGACAGGACATAAGCACAGGTAAGAACTACCTTGCCCTGACCTCTTTGAAGTGTCTCTCTCAAGAACAGCGTTGAGAATGAAACATAATTATGGGAAAGCTGGCATTGCCACTGTTCATGTTGTTGCTGTTCTCTGCATAGATTCACTTTCTAATGCTGCCAATCTGGCTGCTCACAAGCCCAACAGACTAATAGAATTAATTGTTTTTTATAAGGCTTTAGTCCTCAAGGCCAATGTAATGCTTTGTTACTTTGAAATAAGTATTTACATGTGCTGAGTTTTCCAAGTGCTGCTGAGGATATGTAGTAGTTAATTTCTCAAAATGGCATTAGCGATGCTATCAGACTCAAGTAAATTGGAATCATGTAATAAATAAATGAATCAATCACTGAAGGATTATACGTTTTCCTCCTCCCTTCCTACTCCCCTCTGAATGTATTAAAACTAGAGCTGACTGAAAAGCTTCCGTGGAAATGTTTTGTTGGTGGAAGACTGCTTTTTGACAAAATGGAAAGTTTTGCAAAATAAAATGGAATTTTCATCTACAATTTTTGGATCTTCAGAAAAACTAGAAACTGAAATCAATTTTTTATTGGAACTAGGAAAATGTAGATGGAAATAAAAACAAGTAATGTTCATCAAAAATTTTGCAGGATAAAAAATAATTTTCCCAACAAGATCTACTTAAAGCCCACTAAAACATGAACATTCTACCTGGGATCCTCAATCATAGATCTATATTGGGTGGGAAATCTTACATGTGCAGAAATACGGGGAATGATGGGGTAAGATGAGAATGACAATGCGGTTAGAACACAGTATTTCCAGGCAAATGGAATCTCACACCATGAAACAAAAATGTCCAAAGATGTAGGAACTCCTGTAACTAGATTGTTCACCACATTTAAAAAACAGAAAAACAGAGAGAAGTTTTGGCACCAAAGAATGTCTAAGATACAATTCGTCTTTTTAAAATATCCATGTTATGCTTCCACAAAAGGCAGCCCTGAGGAATCTCCTAGACCTTCACCAAATCCTGGGTACCTGGAAAGGCCCTCTTTCCACATGTTACACCTTGATCAATATAGTTTATTGCTTGGCCTTACTCCTAAAATGAAACTATAACTGGGGCTCTGTGAAACTGCAGCAAAATTTGAAAATATTGATATTTGTTTTCATTTTTTTGTGAAACTGATCCAGTTTGACCCCCACATTTGTGAAATGTTGAGAATTTCCCACCTCTCCAGTGCAACATGGTTTCACTTCTGAGCAAAATAAAGGAAATAGATAACAAACAAACACCTCCCCACAATAGAAACTTCTCTATAATTTTAACATTACAAATTTCAAAATTTAGTTCCCATGAAGAGCAGTTTTAATATGGAAATACTCAAAATATCAACGTGTTGTATGGATCAGTGCAAGAGCTGCCATTTTGTAGTGTTAAGGCTGCAACATGGCCTCGAAAAAAAAAAAGTGAAATTTTCTAATAAAATATTTTATCTGAGCCCTAATTATGGAGTGATCCTGTGCTCACTGAATTCTATGGCAAAATGCTAATTGAGTTCATTAGTAGAGGGTCAATCTCTCTAACTCGAGGATGATCAGCGCCAGTTCATGTAAAAAACACTACACCTACTACTCACCACCAAACCAGTAACTTGCCTGTAAATCAGTACGTTACCTGGTGTTTATGGGTGGGGTTGTCTAGAATATCTAAGTACCTTAAATGCTCCAGTCAATAGGACTTTTGCTCTTAACACACTTAGGTGTTTTCTACGTTTATAGAGTGAAACCAATGGTTCAAATAAAAACAAAACAACAACCCCAAACCTCCAGAATGTCTTTGCCATTGTGTGTTGATAATCCTATTGTAATGGACTTCTCTTCCTCCACCAGCTGGGTTGCCGATGACCATGGTTTGAGGTTTGAGATAGAGAGACTCGGGGAATGGGAATTTAAAATGAGGACATGGCTTCATTGCAAAAACAAACAAACAAACAAACAAACAAAAAAACCCATCAAAAATGGGAGGGGGGAGGTGGTGTCTTAACTCGAGTTATCTAAGTCAAGTGAAAATCCTAGTGAAGATAAGGCAGTTGTAATTTTAATCTGAGCTAACAGGTAGCAATAAACCACAGCCTCTCCTATTGTATTTAACTCAACCTGCTAACTTTGTTAAAAATACAACTGCCCTGTCTTCCCTGGACTCCCCATTTTGTATTTTGTTATTCGTCAGTGAGATCTTGCCCAAAGTGTGAAATCCTAAACTCTCATTAACTTCCATGATTTCACCCAAGTGTTCTTTTGATGGCTGGGACTGCCTGTCACCAGCTCTAGGGCTCTGCCTTAGTTAAAGGTTGACAGTCTCACCTCATTCCTTTGGATATTCCCGATGTTACAATATTTTAGGCCCTGATTCAGAAACATATACCTAAGCTTATGCTTAATTTTTAAGCACACGAATTGTCCCATTTAAGTCAGTGATGTCAAAGGGCGTATTCACCTGCTTAAAGCCAGGCATGTACGTAAATACCTAGGTGAAATGGGGCTTTAGTGCAGTATTTTTTTAATCAATGTGAGATGCTTCTTCCTCCCATAAAAGTAGGAGGAACAGCTCCTGTTCTTCTAAGAATACAACAGGTAAGAGACATTGAACCAAGAATTATCCTACATAAAGAGTCCTGTACTGTCCCCCACTCCCGCAAACTTCACTAAGTAGCAGTTCAGCTAAAAAAGTACCTTAACTAAATTAAATAAAAATTCAAAGATATTAGAATGTGGCATCTTAAAAGTCTGTACTGGGATTTTTTCCCCGGGGACACCTTTTATATTTTTGTTGATTTTCATTGATTTTTTTTTAAAATGTTGCCATGGAGGTTTTTCACTCTGTTGCTGCTTTCTCATAAACTCTTCTTAAGGGAAACATTCTCATTAAGGTCACAATGGTAAAAGAAAGCTTTATGGCAAGGTTAGCAAGCATTTCTAATGACTTGGTTTTTTTTTTTTTTAAAGGCTATTTCACTCTTGTATTGGTCATTTAAACTAAAATAAGACTTGGGATAATTTAAAGTACCCACTCCTGCCTTCAAGTCATTCAGAGTGCTAGCCTTCAACAAGGAAGTGATATATAAAAACATTAAAAACACAAAAGCATCTGTGACAGTGTACCCCATAAGGCTTTATGGGGAGG
Source organism: Gopherus evgoodei (assembly GCF_007399415.2). Classification (NCBI taxonomy): domain Eukaryota; kingdom Metazoa; phylum Chordata; order Testudines; family Testudinidae; genus Gopherus; species Gopherus evgoodei. The sequence continues at coordinate 13,524,148 of NC_044333.1, read as the reverse complement.
GGTGCTCATAAATGTATGTATGATATAACTGGAATAGGGTTTTGCTACATATGCCATGTAACATATCTATGTAAAGGTTATAACCTACTGGTTATGTTTATCCTAGTTGTATGCAGGCACCATTTGTGTGTTCAAAGTTATGAACATTGGCTGTATAATTGCTTGATTTCTAAATAGCCTTAGTTAAAAGATTTGGTCACTTCTTGCGAAAGGAATGTGCAAATTAAGGGCTCAATCCAGAAGCACTTAACAGACAAAAGAGCTTGGAAGGCTCCAATCCACATAAGAAGTCTTCCTGGAGACATACAAGATACCATGTGGAAATTGGCTTCTACCTGTAAAGACTGAGTCATGCATGGACATGTGACTTGCCAAGGTGACTCCAGAACTCCATCTTGGAGCTGGACTTTGCATAGGAGTGAAGAAGGGGGTTTCCACCCAGAAGAGAGAGTCTATTTAAACCCCTGGGGGACCCCTCCATTTTGTCTTCAGCTGGCTAAAGAAGGAGCCTCTCCACCAACCCAGGATACTTAAAGGAAACTGAAACAAAGAACAGTAACTACAGGGGGTGTGAGTGATTGCTGGACCCAGGCTAAAAGGAGATTAGCCTGGAAAAGGGAACATTCTGGAATTGGTGAGGATCTTATCTGTATTCAGTTTGATTAGACATAGATTTGCGCATTTTATTTTATTTTGCTTGGTAACTTACTTTGTTCTGTCTGTTACTACTTGGAACCACTTAAATCCTACTATCTGTATTTAATAAAATCACTTTTTACTTATTAGTTAACTCAGAGTATGTATTAATATCTGGGGGAGCAAACAACTGTGCATATCTCTCTATCAGTGTTATAGAGGGCGAACAATTTATGAGTTTACCCTGCATGAGCTTTATACAGGGTAAACTGATTATTTGGGTTTAGATCCCATTGAGAGTTGGGCATCTGGGTGCTAAAGACAAGCACACTTCTGTGAGCTGTTTTCAGGTAAACCTGCAGCTTTGGGGCAGGTAATTCAGACTCTGGGTCTTTGTTGAAGTAGACAAGAGTGTCTGGCTCAGCAAGACAGGGTGCTGAAGTCCTAAGCTGGCAGGGAAAACAGGGATAGAAGTAGTCTTGGCACATCGGTTGGCAGCTCCCAAGGGGGTTTCTGTGATCCAACCCGTCACAGTACCTTCCTCCAAAAGAAAACTGGGGAGTACGGAAGCCTTGTCTAAACAAAAAATACTGCAGAGGAAGGCAACCCTCCCCCCCCAGGTGTCTGGGTGAGGAGGCTATGGAATATGGGGAGGAGGGTAGGCAGTTATAGAGTGGATGCAGCAGGGATCTGTGCTCTTGTTGGGTTTCCTGCAGCTCCAACAAATGCTTCATCATGTCCGTTTGCTCCCCCATTAGCCTCAGTCTCGCGTCCTGCCTCCACTCTTCACGCTCACTTAATTCTTTCCTTACCTCTGCCAATGAATGCCTCCATGCATTAAGCTCTGCCCTATCAGTGTGGGAGGACTGTATGAGCTTGGAAAACATGTTATCACGAGTGTGTTTTTTTCGCCTTCTAATCTGCGATAACCTCCGGGATGGAGATGATAGGGAGTGTAGAAACATTCTCTGCTCTACGAGTTTGGGGGGACTGTATGGTCACCTGGGCTACTGAGTTCGCCACACTGACCAAAAAGGAAATGAAATTCAAAAGTTCCCGAGGCTTTTCCTGTGTACCTGGCTAGTACATCAGAGTTCAAAGTGCTGTCCAGAGCAGTCACAATGGAGCACTCTGGGGTAGCTTCCGGAGGCCAATACCATCGATTTGCATTTGCACTGTCCCAAATTTGACCCAAAAAAGTCAATTTTAGCACTACACCCCTCGCTGGGGAGGAGTACAGATGTCAATTTTAAGAACCCTTTAGGTTGACGGAATGGAGTTGGTTGTGTAGATGCATTCATTTTTAAATTGACCTAACGCGGCTAAATTCAACCTAACCCCGTAGTGTAGATCAGGCCTAAGACTTGGTGGTGAGATTCCTGAAAGGTGATTGGAGTCAGACAGTAAATGAGTCAGGAAAACACTAAAGGAGGAGGTAGCTATAGTGATGGCCTACACCATGATAAAGGGCTTTAGAAATCAGTTCAGCCAACTTGCAAGTTAAGCAATTGTTTATAAGCAGCCAATTTAAAGAATGAAGGGTAGGTATAATAATGAAAGCACTATTTCTATAGTGTTCTCTGCTTGAAGATCTCAAAACATTCCATAAACATGAATTGATTACATCTCTGAATAGCCCTAGAAAGTAGGTCTGAGACATATAATTATCTCTATTTTACAGCTGGAGAAACAGAAACGCAGATAGATTAAGTAACTCTCCCAAGGTCATGCACCAAGCCAGCACCAGAACCAAAACTAGAACATAGAACTCACACTCTAACAATAAGGTTGTGCTGCCCCCCGTAAGATATGATTACAGTTACAAGGGAGCAAACATGATTCTGTATTCCAAAGCTGAAAGCGATAGAGAGGAACTTCTGCAAGCCCTGCTCAGAGAGAACTGTAAAAATCAAGGCTTGTAGTTATGATGTTATACATTGTTGTTGTGAGATAAATGTGGGTGCAGATTGCAAAACTATTACCATGGCTGGTAGATGGTTTTCAATGGTAAGGTTGTGATTGAAAAGAATGCCTAGCTACTTACCATTATTCATTACCTCTGACAAAGTCATTTCTATAAGTTGGGGATGGGACATGAAAGAAATGAGAGCAGCCTCATGGCACAGTATTGGTCTTCACAGCAATATTCACAAGTATTTGGTAAAGCATGTTATTTTCAATTATATAATGGTGTAGACTATATGGGTCACAAATAATTAGCACAGAGTTTTTATACATAGTAAGTATGTGTACACCTGAGGCAGAATCCTTATGTCAGCACTGTGTGCAAATGTTGTTTCTCTTTTACATATTAAGACGATATACCATATATACTCGATCATAAGCTGGTTTGTTTATAAGTCAACTCCCTCTCCTCTCCCCCGTTCATAAGCTGACTCCCTTCTCGGGTGCTTCCCTTTTTTGCTAAAAATAGTTGGCTTATGAACAAGTATATACGGTAATTGGTAATAAGTTTAATTTAGTCCAGGTCAGCTACATATGGGGAAGGCATAAAAGCTAATTTGGCATCAATATAGCCACATGATAATATGAGAGTTTAAAGAATGAAGAACTTGGTTTTCTTCTTGAAAACACCTATATGGCTATGTCTTATGCTCAAAGATATAATCCCAAGAAAAAAATGTGGCACTTTCAAAGGTTAAATAGCTGTCACCAGGGTTGGCACTAGACATTTTGCCACCCCAAGCACGGAGGGTCTGCTTGACCTGTGGCTTCGGCAGACCCTCCGCAGGCAAGCCACCAAAGGGAGCCTGCCTGCCGCCCTCACGGTGACTGGCAGAGCGTCTCCTGTGGCTTGCTGCCCCAGGCACGCACTTGGAGTGCTGGTGCCTGGAGCCGCCCCTGGCTCAGAGTGATCCCTGATTGCCATTTTGAATTCACTCTTCTGAGGAGCCAGAATTTTACAGTTTAAGTTCCTTTCCCCCGCCCCCCCCCGCACTCTTCAAAATGACAATTTCTGTGTTTGAAATCACATGACTGGATTCACACTTCTGATAGGGAGGGCTAGAGTTTGAGGACAAAAATGTCATTGGAAGAAATAACCTCTTCTGATTTTTCTTTTTTTGTCGACCACACCCAGCATAATATAATAAAAAAAATCCCTCTCATTGTCAGTTCTTCATAGGCACTAGAGAGCAAATATAGCTGAGGAGATCCCCAGACACCCTGGATCTGGTGCGATTCTAGTCCAAAGACGACAGTTGGAGACTCAGAGGCGATGCTGTAGGGGCACATCTCCCGCATAGTGTAGAGAACAATTCCCTAGCATGACTTATGTTCTGCAACTATGTGCATCCACTGGCCATTGTTCCCAGTGAAGGTACTGGAATATTAGAAACACAGTGTCTTGACTTCACCAGGTTTAAATGTGAACTCCCAAACATGGTCATAGTCCAAAGGTTTTTTTTGTAATGGTGGGAAGCCTTATTTATTCTGTAGTGTCACTGTCGATAAAATAAACTTGTTTTTTCAGTCACCACAATCCAGCCTGGGATCTGAAAACCACACAGTTCTTTCTGCTCTTTACATTATCACTGGCACTGTGATTTTATCATCTGAATTTAGCTGCCAATTCTGTTGATGACACACGAGGCAGAATATGTTTTATGCTTCCATAGCTCATTGCCTCTGCAGCATCAACAGGGATATGACTCTTCTTGTCATGACGTTGGGGTGGAGGTGACTGTTTGATGGGATGGAGTGGCTGCCCTGGTGACCTTTCCCTCAGAGCTCTACACAGCTGTGCTGAGGATAACCTCTTGTAGTTGGTCAAGATCTGGTATCTCTGATCCTGATTTGGGACCTGATACAAAGCTCATTGAAGTTATGGCCTTGCTGCTGCAGCTCATCTTGCTGCCTCTTATTCATTCAGTGTCTGTTGGCAGCAGAAAGGCTGCAACTTCTTTTCTTCCTTCTATCCTTCCTGAGCTGGTTTCACTGGTCTTGGGGGTGGAGGGTGGGGCAGGTTGGTGCTGGGGAATAACAGCTGTGACGTTGCACTCCATATGTTTTATGGAAATATGAGTGTGAATATGATGTAACTGGAATATGCTTTATGCAAAAGATCTCTTGTAAGGTATCATAACAAAGGTTATAACCTACTGAATATATTCCTCCTATTTGTATGTATGTATCATTCTTGTATCTGAAGCTAAAAATATGATGTATAACTCTGAGGTCCTATTGTAATTAGGCAAATTGTGGGCCATTAATGGTGGTTTAGAATCTTGTTGGTTCTTATTGACTAGGACAATTGGTCGCAAATGGCTCTGTTTACTTGCAGACCTTCCCGTGTACATGTGGTCCAGCCAGGACCGGCACTAGGGGTTTGAGCGCCCTAGGCGGCTGGCAATTTCGGCGCCCCGTGCGCTGGTCCTGCGGCTCCGGTGGAGCTGCTGCAGTGGTGCCTGCGGAGGGTCCGGTGCTCCGCGGCTCTGCCACAGTCGTGCCTGCGGGAGGTTCACTGGAGCCGCGCGAGGAGCCAACCGTCCGCAGGCACAACTGCGGCGGCTGCACTGGAGCCGCGGACTAGCGGACCCTCTGCAGGAACCACTGCTGCAGCTCCACCGGAGCTGCCTGCTGCCCCCTCCAGCAAAACGGCGCCCACCAATTATTCTGGTGCCCTAGGCGATTGCCTAGGCTGCCTAAATGGTAGCGCCGGCCCTGGGTCCAGCCCAGGAAGAATGGAGGCTGGGATCTCACAGGACATGATCATGTCACCTGATATTGAAATCCATTCTAAATCTGTTACTTTTCCATTTAGAAGGAGGGGTGAAGATCCAGAGAGACAAATGATTCCTGCCTGGTGCCAAAGCTATAAAAAGGGGGGAAGCAGGAAAGAAGGGGCTTTCGGTCATAAGAACACCCCTGCTTTCCACCTCAGATGTCTGCTGGAACTAACAAGGATTGTACCAGGGGAAAGGATTGGGCCCAAACTAGGAAGGAATCTGGTCTGTGAAAGAAGCTTATTGGAACATCTCTGAGGGTGAGATATTATCTGTAATCAGTTTCTTAATGTATTAGGCTTAGACTTGCATTTTTTGCTTTATTTTGCGTGGTCACTTACTTTGTTCTGTCCGTTATTATTTGAAACCACTTAAATCCTACTTTTTATACTTAATCACTTTTGTTTATTAATTAACCCAGAGTAAGTGATTAATACCTGAGGGAACAAACAGCTGTGCATATATTTCTATCAGTGTCATAGAGGGAGGACAATTTATGAGTTTATCCTGTACAAGCTTTATACAGAGTAAAACAGATTTATTTGAGATTTGGATCCCATTGGGAACTGAGTTTCGGAGACAGGTAACCTGCTGAGCAGTTTTTGGTTAAAGTCTGCAGGTTTAGGGGACCATACCTGGGTCTGTGTTGAAGCAGGCTAGCGTGTCTGGCTCAAAAACGCAGGGTTCTGGAGTCCCAAGCTGGCAGAGAAAACGGGCTCAGAGGTAATTCCAGCATGTCAGGTGACAATTCCAAGGGGGTCTCTGTGACCAAACCCATCACAATGGCAATTGGCAGCATTGTCACACCGAAGAAAACTTTAGGATCTACACATATCACATTCAGCAGCTGAAGAGGAAATGGAGGGAGATTAGCATTTTACTGCTTAGGTAGAATCTATGCTGAAAACCAAATAATCATTGAGACATTGCTCAAGAAATCAGGGATGAGCGTTGGAGATCCTTCTGGTCAGCTGTTTCCATCTGTAATCTGTTGTGCCTACTTATTGGTAGACAGATCCCTTGTGCTCTCCAGGAGTACAGCTTCATCTTGTTAGTACAGCTATTGCTATGTAATGCAAGGCTGTGTTGTCACTGACTCTCTGAATCTGTACTTGCTATCTAGGAAAACAAACAAAACCCAGCTAGTAATTGATATCTGACCAATAAAAAACAAACAAACTGATATCTGCTTGGTTTAGCAGTCTAAGGTAGAGTTGTTTTCACAATTATTGCCATCTTAAGTACAGTGTATCCAGAACTATGCACATAGATGATGGTTCTTAGTAAGAACTTCATATAAGTTACCAGTATGGAACAAGTGATGCTGTGATATTACTTCCTTTTGAGACAGCATGTCCAAAACTGAGCAAAAAGCTGGTGCTTAGTGTACTTATAGGTCACGAGGATGAGTGATACTTAAAGGCATCTGGATAGGTGCATGTGTACGTGTCTGATAGATGACTGAAACGTACATACACATAGTAGACCAAGGGCTGCCCCTTCTCTCATTGAAATCCATTAAAATTCCCATTGATTTTAATAGAAGCAGGTTTGGGTCGTACATTTTTAAAGGGGGTCTCAATCTGGCCTCCGATTTTTCAGGTGGTAATACAGTACTAGCATTTCATCATCTACCTGCCTGATTTTTGCGTGAAATCATAGAGGTATAGAGGTGTAAATACTGCTGTTTAAACCTGCAATTAGTTGTGCCCACAAAATCAGAGGCTGATTAAAAAAATCTAGACCCTTTTTACATCAATGTTTTTAAAAATTGAGCCTTTTTATAAAGAGCACGTTTTGATTTTGGATCATGAGAAGCAGAGTAAAATCAGCCATTTCATACAAAGAGACTCGCTGATCCGTGGATGGTGAAAGTTAAATCCTTGTTAGAATATTAGAAGTGCAACCTTGACTAGTCTTTAACGGTCACTGATTTAATCTAGTGAAGATCATCTATGAAGAATATTACATTTTATGGAACATTACAGTAAAGGAAAACCCATCACCAACCTCGTGTTAGTTAAGAATTACACTCTAATAAGAGTATAGTGATGAAATGATAAGATAAATTATTATTTTATGTTGGGTCTCACGAGATTGTTTAATATGTTTGTTTCTCGTCTTTGTACACATACACTGAAATGTGAAAATATAGCTTTGTAAATGTTTACAATAACTAAGAACATCTATGTCAAGTGTACACTTAATCATGAATTGCTATGTAGGCAGAGACTGTGCATGAGCATACATCAAAACAGATATCTATCTGTGCTCTAATGTATTCCTCCACATGGCCATATCCAATACATGAACTTATTATTCCATTAGTACCCAAACCACAATCCTTTCCAATATCCAGCTGTGAAAATGCAAATAGCCACATACTTTGTTTTATTAAGGATCAACCATTAGGGGGGGTCATTGGTTAAAGGCTGAACATCATTAGAGGGATTAAACAAACAAACAAACAAACAGCTGTTGTCATGTATCTTGAAAAGCTTCTGTTGTATCAATGCAATTTTTATCTATAGTGATGATGTTGTCATGGGAACATATGCATAGGGGAATTAAATGATGTCAGGAAAAGTGTAAATGATGCAAACAAAACTCATTTGAAATGTTAATTACCACTCCTTCCCCACTCCAAAGTATAATTCAATTTGATCTTGTTTCAGATGGAGGGAAAAATATGACACTTTTGTCTAATAAGAAGTAGCTTACATTGTTGTACTAAAGTGAGTATGAGTCAGTGAGTTAATCTGCATTGGCAGTATTTGCACTGGGGACCATCTGCAGCCCTGCTCATCTGAGCATCAGTAATATCCCTCTGTGAATATCTCATCTTGATGGTCAGGGGAGGCAGCAGCCTCTTTAAAGAGTTCCATAAATGCTTATAATTGCTGCATTAAACTTCAGTTTATTATTTTCTCCAGGTGCAGGTATGCGGATGATATGAAACCCCACTGCATTTACATACAAATTGAAGATTTTTATTAATCAGCCCAGTAACAGGAATCAAACGGCAACACTCCATCAGGTCCTTAAATACATTTGGTGACATTTTTACCATGCATTAGCATGATAGGGCAAGCAGAATATAATGTACCAATGATTGCTTTTCCATTGAAAGCACAAACGGTTTCATTTTTCCTGTCATCTCAAATAAGTGTTAAAGAGGGTTTGGAGGCTATTGTGTACGTTCCGTATGCTAGGGACTTACAAACACTGATGGCCACATTAAATAACCATTAGTGGCTCGGCTTAGATCATTGCAACATCCCTCCTCTTCAGAATTTATTCTTTGATTTAAAGTGAAAGCAATCTGTGACTGCTTTCATAAAGTCCTTCGGCCTCCTCCATTTTTTTCCTCAAACAAAATGCATTACAACAGTAATTTTATGACTGTTAAGATAACTGCCGTTAACAAGCACTTAATTAAAATGTACAATAAATAGCAGGCTGCAGTCTTATCTCCTCTCATGAGCTCCCAGCAGCCTGAGACTCCAATGCTCAGCCCTGCTGTTCCTCGGCTTGTTTGCAGATTAATTGCTTTTCTGTCTGGCAAAAGCTGCTTCTCCTTCAGCCAGATCGTAAATGACCAGATAGGGACTTTATCAATCAAGCTACTACTTTCCGTGATCACTTCCATTCAACACCTTCTGAATTTCGCATTGAGAGGAACAGAAGTTATAGAGATAGGATTTAACATCTTAGTTCTGTGTGCTAGGAATTTACGATAGTCCTGTCACCATTTGACACTGTTAATCTTTACAAACAATACCCTTGGAGCAAGGCTGTTTTTTGTTCCTACACTGGAAATATCCCTTGTAAGGACTGTGAAGAATACATACGAAACACAACCGAGATGCTCTCCATAGCACAAGGTTACATCTATTTCATGATCTGAATGCACTTGCTGATGTGCCTCAGCTTCTCTCTCTAACCATGGATCCCAATCGTTTTCTACAGCTAACTGGTAGTTCAACTGATATCTCCTTTTATTGTGTTTATTCATTATTTGCAATTGGGTAGCCTTCTGGTGGGCTTAATCAGGGCCCCATTGTCTTAGGTACAGTACACACACAATGAAAAGCCAGTTTCTGTCCCAAAGAGGTTTTATAAAATCTAAATTAACAATTTAGTATATAGGTTTTATTGGGAGGTGAAGTCTATAGCTGACATAGATTTGGAAAGTGCAATGGTTTCTATTTGGAGTTCTAAATATGCACGGCGTAGTGACTTTGAAAACGATGCTATATTAACCCCACGGTTGGTTCCGAATACACATGAAGCTTCAGTGTTAAACATAATTTGTGTAGCTCCTTCAGTGTCCTCACTAAGGTTAATCTCCTACCCCCACCTCCTCAAACCAACCAAAAAATAACCCACAACTCCCTCTCTGATGCAGCATCACAAAGATCTGTGCACTTTTTTTCCTCACTAAGAAAGGCTGGGGACTTTTCTCAAGAAAAATCTTATGCTTGAGAGAGCCAACAACATGCAGGCCTGACCCTAACGACAGAGTGTAAATTTATGTTAACAACCTCTATAGCCATTTGGAGCAACCTTGCAGAAGATCTTTTCCCATATGATATCCTCTGAGAGGTTTGCTCAGCATCTCATTCTTGAAACACATCACAATGAGCTAATTATAAGCCAATTAAAAGGAAAGTAGCGCTTAGGAGGACAAACCAGCCAGCCCTATTGGCAGCCTGGCTCTGAAACAGCCCCAGAGTAGATCCACAAAGACTCTGGCAAATGCGCAGTGCTAATGTGAGTGATGCACACATATCTGCTGAAAAAGAAACCCCAAGATGATGTAGACATGACTAAGGTGCAGAAATGGAGGAAGCAATAGATAAAGGATTGCCCAAGAGATCCAAAAGCCACTCAAGGAGAAAATATTCCAGAGCATGGCATCTTCCAAGCTATTTGTCATGGTTAATACATGGCAACCACTTAAATAAGCAAACAAACAAGCAAGCACACAAGATAAAGACAAACATAATCACCCAACACAGGGGCATACACTCCTGTCAATATAGTAAAATTACATACATACTGAATAGCTAAATCAAGCCAATGCTGAATAGTCCAAATGTCTCATGTGTATGCATGGACATTTGCAGCTGTAACGTGCTTATGACAGAGAAATGTTATTATCGAGGCAGGGGTGTACGGTAGACTCAGGACAGGGTTTGCATTCCATACCTTTAACGGTCCGATTGACAAAATACTCATTTTAAAGATGGAGGCATACAACAGAAATACCCTGCTCTCCAGAATGTTGTATGTTTCATATTTCTCTTAATTAAATGCAAATCCATTTCTGAACTAGACCTATTGGCAATTGCTTAGCACCTTATGTCCTCACTTGACACCTAAGAGTTTCAAATTCTGGCTTTTTGGGAGTTTCTGCCATCCATTTACATTTCTGTGGCGACAGAACATTGCCTACCTGTTGTCTTTGAAAAGACTTTTGCTTAAATTTAACCATGTGCTATCTGACGGCAGGCTCAACAGATGTTTCTATATCACAGTGCATAGCATTGCACTATCTATATACTATGCATACTTATTTTATGTTTTAATAGGATTTACAAAGTTATTTTGAAGCGACACTGATAAAAAGGGCAGGTATTTCCAGCACTACCTATGTTAACTGAGCCTTGCAAAATTCTATTCACCCACTCAACTGGGTGGAGTTTTATTTTTTTTGGTGAGTGCGTGTTGTTCCTGGGCTGAAAATGTTTTTTGACGTCATTAATTTATGTATAAGAAATATTTCAATCCCATCTACTCTGTTGCAAACTGGACCTAATTTCTGGAGCAGGATTCCTGGATCCTCTGGCATGCTAGAGGGGCCGACTGGAAATTCAGTGGTGGTTTTTAATGTATCACATTTAGCAACTTGCTGAGTATTTTTATTCTGATGTTGCACTGCTGCAACACAGAAGTTACACTGGGGAAAGTTGGAGGTTTTGAAAACTGAGCAAAGGAGTTTTGGCTGTTGAGGAGACATGAGAGGATGTTTAGGATTGTGGTATATGCACATGAACTTGTTGCTTCTACTACAATGAGAAGCAGTGAAATAGTTCATGATGACACTGGTTTTGCTGTCTTTAGGTTTCAGAGTCAACAAAGCACGGAGGTGAAGGAGGCAGTTCACACCTCTCACCGATACCATTTGCAACACATTTACATTTTCAAGATTATTTTCACATGCCTGGTGAGCAGAAATCCTGGAGTGCAATTCCTCAGCAAGATGTGGACTCTGTGGCAAAATAATGCATTATATAATATAGTTGTTTTGAAACCTAGATGTGTAAAGTAGATGGTATGATGATGACAGATATTCTAGCTCTACAAGACATAGCTGCACCACTATACAACCTTCAAGTGTGTATTCAGAGCCCATATTTTGTTCTGCTAATGGCATTGTGGAAAACCAAAAATATCTTTTTTAGTGCAGCCAGCGTTGAGCATTACATTTTCTTAAAAAGAAATCTGGAAAATTCCCAGGCTATTGATCTGTCTCTCTAACTTTGGAGGATATGATTGAACTAGGAGACCACTAGTTGGACCTGTCCTTTTTCATTTTAGCTCTCCTGTTAATCAACAGGGGTTTAAAATATTAAGGAAATATAAATTACTATGCATGTCTGGATGTATTGGGCTCCATACCATGCAGTCATCTGTAGTTAATGTTTTTACACAACTGTGCACTTCCAGATTTTGTTGGTATGCAAAGCAGAAACACTAAATTAGCATGAAAAAGTCTATTCCTGTAGCATTTCTAACCAAGGAGAATCCAGGAAGTATTTGAAACCTTAATAGTGAGTATTTTCCTTCTGCAAATGCTGGACTAAAGAAGATTGGCAAGGTTCAGAGAAGCAATTTGATGATTTTCAACATGAACCTTCAGAGAATCACTTGTTACTGGAAATTAGTTTATTTCCCAGTGAACAACAGTTTCTTGAATGACTGTTAGTTCCCAGTTACCTCTAGAACCCCTTATTTCAGTAAAGCATTTAAGCATGTGCTTATGTGCTTTGTAGAATTGGATTGGACTGTTGAATTTGAGCCAGACATGCGCCAGAAACCTTGAATCCATACACTTTTAAACACAGGGGACAACTGAAATAGGAACTTGAATCTGGAGCTGGAGTTTGTAGATTATTTCTGTCTTTATAATTACTTGAACCAGGGTCCAGATCCTCAAAGATATTTAGAGACCTAATTCCCATTGTCTTCCTTTGAGAATTTAGGATCCAAACTCTGAATCAGAACACCAGTGGATGTTGTGTGATCAAATTCTCTATTGATTTCTGATTTTGGAGGGCTGAGCTTGTCTCTTGCTAACTTATTTACAGAAGTCTAAGGGGTGTCTACACTGTGCTTATCTGTTAGGCAATTTCCTCACTTCTACAACTTTTTCCCTGCTGGAAATCTTCATTACACTTCATTTTTATGTTTTACTCTTGGTCAGAAAGTCCCTTCTTGAATCAATTGCTTTTATTTATGGTTTACTTTGGCATTTAGGTTGATGGGCAATCAAGGGCATGCTTTGGAACTCCAAGAACTGCAAAAACTTTAAATCAATTTTGACACTTGGAAAGGTCACATGACTTAAGAGACGATGAGGATTTTTTTTTAATCTGGCAGAAGAACATTTTACTCTCATTTAAATTCAAGTGATGAAACCAAAATAAATTGTTTTCCGTTTCAAAAAGAACCAGATAACCCAAGCTGAAGCATTACACAGAGCAATGATTGCCACAGACTAAGAACCACTGTGCCAAGCCTGCTCTCTAAACCTATACTCATTATTATTTGAGGCTTGCTTAGCTTTTTATCCTGTATTATTTTTCATTTTACTTACCTCTGTACACCTTTGTTCTGGCAAAGGGCAGAAACTGAAGTCTGAGACACCATACGAAAGGCTGGCCAGAAGCGGAAGTAATGGGAATCTCATGGGAAAACACACCCTCCTGAGAGTCACAGACCAATTTTGCAGACCAGTGAGGTACAGATAAGTATCTGCATCTTTAAGTGTTTATCCAAACCTCTGAACCTTTTGAATTTTCCCCATTTCTGGCAATGATCCACCACTTCCATGTGGGAAATATAGATATTCTTTTCACAGTACTAATATGGATCAGCAGTGCTGATCCTGCTTCCAGAATAGGCATGGGCTCAAATCACATCAACTGGAGGAGGAGGTTTGAAATCTGGATCTGAATTTTTTTACTCTTATATTTATAATTGATTGAACCAAAACATGACACTAAAAGTGGAGGCTTTTAAGGGGAATTCAAGATAGAAGCACTGCTGATGGTTACAGCCCAGCCCAAAATGATTTGAGTCTCTGAGTAACTTGAGAGACAGCCTCTCTCCTCATGAGGTACAGCTAGAGTGACCAGACAGCAAATGTGAAAAATTGGGACGGGGGTGGGGGGCTAATAGGAGCCTATATAAGAAAAAGGCCCCCAAATCAGGACTGTCCCTATAAAATCGGGACATCTGGTCACCCTAGGTACAGCTGCTATGTGGGGAGCAGCAGGGTACATAGAAGAGATGGTATTGCCAGCAAGGCATTTTCCACGTGGGCCCCTGCATTATGGTAAGCCTTCCCCTTCCCCCTGTTGGTCCACCTGATCCCAAATTTGTTAAACTTATTGACACACTACAAAGTTCACATTTTTTTTCACTGGCATTTGGAAGATGAGGTTTGGACGGGATTATTTATTGGCATAATTTATTGGCATGTTATGAACCTGGATTTGCTTATGAACATGGGTGCAGTGGCAATAGATTTAAGATGTGCAATATGATTTCACTTGTGGATTGTGAATTTTATGTCTTGTAAAGGCAATTGGAGCTCAGGGTGGACATGACTGTTAACTGTTTTAAAAAAATCTTAATTATTTAAATAAACAACCTGATCTGAATGTTGAGGTTTTTGAAATCCAGACGTGAATTAGGCCATTTGGTGCCCCACTCTGCTACAGTATAAACACAGAAGCAGAAAGCAGTGGTATTATTTCCCCTCTTGTCTTTCTAAGAGTCAATTCAGCTCTTTATCACAGATCTCCTCATGATTGGGAGTATTTAACTGCTCACGTTTTTCATTCTCCCTCATCATAGGAGACTGCTTCTGTTAAACCATGCACGGTGACTTTCCTGTTAAAAACAAAACAAAGCAAAGCAAAATCCTCCCCCCGTTTCTCCCAGATCTATTTAATTACCATCTAGTTGCAAACTGTTTTTCTGACTAAATTATGGATGGAAAATCTGGTGTTACTTTCAACAGCATTTTGGTGCCAAACCAATAGAAGAGAGCTGGTAAATATATTTTAAGGTTGTCTAAGAAGTGCCTTGCCAGAGCATTTTTCCCACCACTACAGTATAATCCCCAGTGTTTTGTCTAGTCTAATTTAAAAAATTTCAAATAATGGGTCTTCCACCACTTTCCTGGGGAGACTGTAACAGATCTTACAGGAAGGTTTTCCTACTACATGGCAAATCATAACCAAGTTATTATACTCCTTAGTCAGTGCAGAGATCTTTAACTAAAATGTTTTCTCCTTAAACTCTTGCTTGTCAGCATCTTTTGGGCAAATGAGATGGTTTACATGCTTTGGAGCACAGGTTCCTGTTAGTCAGGCAAGCCATTTAGGGTTAATGTGACACCATTGTTCATTGTGCAGTTTGTTCTCAACGGGTCTGATCTAAACTCTAATGAAGTCAGTGGACGTATTTCAGGGTCAATATATACATTCATACTACTTCCACTCAGAACACTTGACAATTCTATTGACTCTCTGTAGGTCAAATATTTGAGTGTCATGCAAACTAACATCTTCACTGCTATGCAAAGGAAATCAAGATCTGTCTCTTTTCAGCAGGCTACAGTCAAAAACCCAAATATAGGCAATGCTTATCCAACCTACACAAGGAGATAGTGATGCATGATGAGATGTGCTGGCAACTAAAGAGATACAATAACCCTCTTCATAGTTCAGAAGTACAATCTGCAAACATAAGCAATTTATTATGAGATAAAACCCCCCAAAAGTTTCAAACAAGCAAGCTCAGCTTAAGTATTTGAGTCCCTGGCATGAGAGTTGTTCCGTAACCTTTAAAAGGGTTTTGGCTTTAATGCATCCTCCAAAGTGGATCAGTACTTCATAACCTTCAGCAGAGCACTCCACTCATTGATAGCTTGGCCCAAGCCTCCTTGCTTTTGTAGTTTCCCAGCATAGTAGGGAATAAGAACCACTTTTATAGCTCAACCACAGCTTTGGCACCTGAGTGAGAGCTTTCACCTGCTTCAAACTGCAAGCTCAGAGCCCAATGATGTGCCCACTGATGTCAATGGGGGTTTTATTATTGACTTCACGGGGAGCAGATAAAATCCAGAAGGGTCACCTCAGAGAAGTAAGGTCACTTACCCTTTCATTTATTTTCTTACCAGTTGCTCACATTTATTTTCTTTTTAACAACAGTCATGTACAGGACTGGGCTTTTAAAGGCCAGCACATCTCTCGGCTTGCACCGCTTCCTGCAGCCCCCATTGATCTGGAATGGCAAACTGTGGCCAGTGGGAGCCGTGATTGACCTAACCTGTGGATGCAGCAGGTAAACAAATCATCCCGGCCCACCGGGGCTTTCCCTGAACCAGCGGCAGCCCTAGTTTGAGAACCACTGGCCTACATAACAGATTTGGCGGAATAGAAGCTTTCTGAAAAATAACGATTATAAGCAGGGTCACTGATTGTGTGTGTTTCAGCTTTGCATTGTCCTAAGTGAGATATATTAAGGCCTCATTTTCAGAGGAGTTGATCACGCATGGTTCATGTTGACTGGAGTTGTGGGTGCTCAGTGTCACAGTTACTCTGAGTGTAAAGCCCCGAAGTCTTAGGCCTCATGCCTTTACAGTTCCTGGAGTCGAATTCCACAATTCTCCCTCTCATTGACTAGGATCTGGGCTATGGTACCCTGTTCTTACCTAATAGGTCCAACTAGTTCAGGGGCCTGTGATTCTTCCCTGGCAAAGACAGCCTCCTTAAACCCCAAATATTGCTTATTGTAGCAAAACTTTCACAGAAAGAGGATTTTGAAACAACAACCAGTCTACATGCATGACTCTCACCTAAAAGCCTATCATCCCTTGTGGTAACCTAGGCAGGCCTAGCTTCTTCAGACACCCACAGCGGGAGTGTCTCAGCCCAGTTCCCTCAAACAACAACCTACTTTCTTGAGAGAGGGTTTCTTTGCAATACAGCCAGGGTTCATTTGTTCTCTTGTGTTCACAGGCCTCTTCCTATTCTGGCATTGTCTCTCAAGCCTTTGCTGAGAAGTGGCTATCTTGAGCCATTCTTTCTCTTCCTGCTTGTTTTTCCCAGACAGCACCTTATTAAACTAAACCACTATATTCATAAAGCAAACATCCCAAGTAACCAAGTCAACCTACAGGATTTATATATCATTACAGAGCAGCTCCAAATCTGTTAAACACTCACCACTTCTGAAAAAGCAGGCCCAAGCTGTCACAGTCTGGGTACCCCCCCCAACCAGCTTGAAAATATGCCTTAAAATTTCTAGCATTTAAAGTTGTAAAGATAACCTTACAAATATGAATAGAAGGTGACCAGTGCAAGGTTGTCCTCCTGAGCCTGCAAAGAGACAGCTGGAAATAATGGCTCTTAGAGGTATGAACTCCCTAGTCTCCCATTAATTTCACTGGATGTTAACTCTTAAGGCATTTAGGGGGATTTTTCAAAGACAAAAGACAGTTAGGTACCCAACTCCCACTGAAAGTCCCTAAGAGTATGTCTATACAGCAATTAAACACCTGCGGGTGGCACAGGCTGAAGGGCTGTAAAACTGCTGTGTAGAAGTTTGGGCTCAGGCTGCAGACTGAACTGGGCTCCAAACTGAGTCCGAGTGTCTACACAGCAGTTTTATAGCCCTGCTGGCCTGGACCAGCTATGGCTGTGTCACTGGGTTTTTATTCCAGTGTTGACATATCCTGACTGTCCTTTGTGCCTTTGAAATATCTCCCCCTTAATGTCAACATTTACTGCGGATCATTTTAGCAGATGAAATGGGAACAGGGTGGAAATGAAGCCCACAGAGGAAATAGGGCAGGAAGTGCAGCCAGGAGAAGAGAGAAGAAATACAAAGGCTGAGATTGGGGAGAGAAAGAGAGGAGGATTGGAACGAAGAGCAACACAGGGCAGAAGAACCGCGATTCTAGTGTTGAGGATATTTTCCCATTGACTAATGCTGAATACAATAAGGTACTGAATCAATAACAACTTAAACTTTTGTTATTATACAAGGTCCACATGCTACCTTTGATTTTTTGGAAACCTCCCACTGACATCAGTGATAGAGTCACTATGGATTGAGGGTCCTAAATTTATACTCTGGCCCATGGACCATAATTTGGGCCCACTCCACTGTACAGAGGTACTTTCTGTAGCTAAGGAATACTGCTCAGATACACTTTTTGTCTTCCAAGGTAGATTGTGATCGTATTTATCGTCTCTAGATTGGATTAGTACCATTCACTTTATACTGTAAAAGTTTCCCATCAAAAGGCATTCACAGGCTTCAGATTGCATGCTATATGGTTCTACAGTCAAGCTAATGTAGCTTACTCTGTGGATTTTAAAAATCATATATAAGACAAAGAGCTTTAGTGGCTGAAACTCTTCTCATAGTGACGATTTCCTGATTCATACATAAAGATTGTCAGACCTAGGATTACTAATTGCTCCTCAATAAGTTTAAAATCCTGTGGATCTAGACCACTGCCTCTTTTGCACCCCATCTATGTTTCATTTTCAGGCATTATGAGAAATGTGGACTCAGAGACGTCATTCAAAATTAAATTAAAATCCCCTTTTTTCGGTTTGGCTTTTGCATTCGGAATACAAGCCACTTTAAAGGTGTGGGCTTTTTTTTTTTTTTTTTTTTTTGATTCTTGAAGTGTTGCTTTGTAAGGCACCTCGAGGGATTACACATGAGAAGCACTGTAACATCATACCCTATACATAGAGAGGTGTGTGTTGTATCATATACTGAAATCAGTACTTTGGGCTTCTTTTAATGTTTTCGTAGTAGGAATTTAAATTGTACAAAATGCCAGGTTCAGGTGTGACAATTTCAGTTCGCTTGAATTGGTGCCTGAGCACATAGCAAAAAGAGCACAATATGGGTTACATCTACTTGTTTTTCAGGAAGAGAGAAATATATTTTCATAGGTGAAGAAGGGACATTTTCTCCATCCTCATATACGAACGGGTTAAAGACATGGGCTGACACTGAACTTTTTCAATTCTACTCAGTTACTCTGAACTGGTCTTAAAATGCTCTGCTCCTCTAAACTGTGAAACATTCCTAAGATGTGTCAATGTTAGTGAACCCAACCTGGATGTTGGCCTGATGTGGACTGATGTTGCTATATTTGTATTGAAAGTTAAGTGGGCATGGATCTATCTTTTTAGCATGTTAAAAACAACACCTTATTCCACATTCTCATTCAGAGGAGAGAATCAGGGTTAACCTGGCACTGGACTCTAGTATTTTGGCTGACAAGGTTTAGTGTAAATAAATGCAGGTCTGTGAATTATCTGGCATGATGATCGGTTAGGGGTGCTGGCTTCCCATAGCTTTAATCTAGTTTCCAGTTTATAAATCATTTAGGCCAACATGATAAATGTTGTTTTAAGTGGACAAATCACATTGAAGAGGTGTAACTTTCTGTCAGTGCGTAACATGACCACTTCTCTTAAGGGAAGAATAACAATCACAAAGAGCAGTAAGTGTAACAAGATCACAAGTAGGCATATTCCCTCTCTCAATCGTAAATCATTAGAAGGGCCCTTCTTCTTCTTTCTTGCCTCTTTACGTGCCCTTCTTCGTCCTTTCTTCACTTTTTTTTGTGTGTGTGTGTGTGTGCTATTTTCTAGCACTTCCCCATCGCTCTGGAAAGCTAAACCCTCCAGTTGATTTGTGCTGCAGTTTCTTCATAAATCTATGAAGCTTGTCTCCATCAAGCTGTATTTTCCATTAAAATATGGTTCCCAGGTGATTTCCAATACTATGAAAAACATGTAGCCATAAGTCTTTCACTGATTGTTTATTATCTATTTAGGTGCTCCTGAGAATTTTGACAGCTAGGACTTGTATCATATGTAATGTAATAAAAGTGGATGTCTTCAGTATAACTGGAATAGCTGGCCCTGCTCATTTCTGCATGCCAGGGCTGTATTTGTTTTCTGTGTTGGTGTTTTTTATGACTTTGAGTCCACTCCGAATCTTGTGTATTTTGACTTTGTATTTTACTTTTCTCAATAGACAAGCATCAAACGATGCAGTGTGAGGTTCTAAGATGTACAAGAAACATTGACCACAAAAAGAACAGGAGTACTTGTGGCACCTTAGAGACTAACAAATTTATTTCAGCATGAGCTTTCATGAGCTACAGCTCACTTCTTCTTTGACCACAAAGCTACTGCTTTAATGTGGTGAAGGAACAAATATACTTCAAATGGTTTTCAACATAGACATTATGTTTGACACTGTGGTGTCAAAAAGTCAAATGAACCGTGTGTGCGCACTTGTCTGCTTGTTCACAATCAAGAGCATATTAAGCTAATGGAATGCAACATAAAAAGCCAAAAATCAAATGTACTGAGGGCTAATTGTTTAACAAAGTGTTTTCTGCTGAATTGATAGAAATTGGTTAATAGCTACCGATAGATTGCATCCTGTATTCCTCTCCCTGGTAAAGTTCTCATTGGCTTTAATAGGAGCTTTGCCTGCACTAGGATTACAGGATCAGGCCACGTGAAAACTTTGATTGCTATCTGGTATTATAAAATAGGGTTGGGAGAATAATTGGAAAAGAAATTAGACCCTACCTGAACACACCTTGTTTGAAGCTGTCCAACTCAACTATCAAGCACAGAGATGCCACCTGTCATGCCATGGTGCTGTTACATTGTCTCAGCACAAACACTGACATGCCGCTGTGTGTTGCAAGAAGAGGATGATCCATTTCCCCAGAATCAACCCAGAAGAGGGCTCTGGAGGTCAGATAGGCCAGTCAGACAGGAAAGTGGCTAGACATGAAGAGGAGAGCATCCCGACAAAGGGGATAGGAAGAGGGAGTCTTGGTTTGTGCCGAATTGCCAAACTCTGTAGTCAGCAGGAAAAACAAGACTCGGGCTTGCCTGCAACATGTCCCACTCAGCCTAGGCAAGGAAACATTGATGACAGTGATGTAAATTGGTAACCGACTCAACAGGGAAAAAAATTAATTACAACAACAGGTCTGTTCTTCGAAGGCTGGTGCTCATAACAAGAAAGTAAAGTAATTTAAAATGATCAGCAAAACTTTTCCCCTGCTTGGATTTCAGTACTATTGCTTCTGCATGTGAAGCCTGATCTCCTCCTCTGACACTGCTCTTCCTCCCTCCAAGGAGCCTCTCTTAATGCTCTTCTCATCAGCAGCTGTGCAAGGGGAGAGGAAGTTGAGCTGGATTTTGCCCCTTGTACCCTGACATCAGGCATTTCCTCTGCACCCAGCTACAGAGGTCTTGTACAGGGATAAGCCGGTTCTTAAATGTGGTTGTTCAACCAAAAAAAAATGTAGTTTTGTTTTATTTTTTTAAGACTCAAAGGGAAGTTATGCGGCACATCCCTCCTTCCCCCCAGGACAGAACTACTGATTTCATCTGCACTTAAAACCATGGCTTCATTCACCAACAGGTGTGTCTGATCTCAGACTGAAAATGAAATTTGGCCTCCCACCTCAGCTTCCTTGTAAACACCTTCTCGTGCACTGTGGGGAGAATGCATGCATAATTGAACAGTTGTGGCCTGCGCTGTACATGGCTATGTAGAGCTGGCAAGGAGGAATATAGCCACGTAGCAGGTCAGACAAGAAAACAATCAATTTTTCTCCCTTTTGGTGGCATTTCTGAGGAAAACAATCGAGAATGCACACCATTTCATATAGTTGTGTGAACTGAAAATGGTTTGGGTTTTAGCTTTCTATTGCTGCCTGTTTAAAAACTTGTATTGCTTAAACATTACAGAGCCAGAGAGCATGCGCTGTGCAGTTGGAAGGTGAAAGAAACATAGTGTGACGTGAGCAGAGGACTTAAAAGAGAGCTGTTAAGAAACCAGTCTTCTGAGTATTCCTCTATTTACATACAAAGGACATAAAGCATTCAGGGTTTGATGTGGAGTGCACTGGATAATTCAGGGCATTGGTTATATTTAGGTTGTTGGTGGTTGGCAAATGGTGTAGTTGTAATAGTGAAAACTCCAAGTGTAGAAAGGGAAAGACACAATTTGTACCACTTGAGCTTACACTTGCTTGAAACTTGGGTAACTTCAATTGGTGCAAATCAGGGCTTCCCACGTCTGTACTTTGTTTTTCACCAGATTGGTGAGGCTAATCCCAAATACAGAACCCTCCATTTTAATCAGTTCTGACCCTCTTTTCTACTCTTGAGCAGACCTCACCTAAGTGTTTTCATCTTCCATATTGATCCTCCCCATCATCCACCTAGAAGAAGGTATTCCTGCCCATGGAAGTATGCCATTAAGAACATTTCCTGGGGCAGCTGTGCCAATGAAAATTTCAAAGAGCAGACAAAGGGAAATGTTTTACTCCATGAACAAATGTTATTCTCCTGATATTTGATTGGCTTCCAAGTTTACACCCAATATGGTTCCTCATCCCTAGTTGATAATTTTAGGACTGACTCACTCTTGAAATGAAGGCTCTTAAAGAACAAAGACTGATGCAGATAAAACTTGCGGGGTTATGATCCATTCATCTGCAGCCAAATGGCCACTCATTAATATCATTTGCTTTGTGACTGATTTCCAGGTATTTCCTTATTAAACAGAAAGTCATTTTTGCCCAGTGTTGTAAACTAGCATAATTGTGTTTCACCATCTTCTGCACCATGGCAGCTGAAGAAGAAAATTGGGAATGTAGGGTTCATTTACTGGCCATTTCAGCATTTGAGAACTTTTTAGAAAATGAATGTAATTATGCTAATATTTATCTTTCCTCAGTTGGAACATTATAGATGGAGAGTGCTAAAACTGTAACAAAGACCCTCAAGAAGGATTTGTGCCACAGCTCTGTGGAAGAAAACAGTTTTCACTCACATGTTGGTTGCAACAAGTCAGAGACAGTTTATTTTCCTGACACTTGCAAGGGGAGAGTACACCTGTACAAGGGCTCCTCGCCCCCTTCCCAGGCAGGTCTCCGTTAGATAAACAACTAGGGCAAGCATTTATACCTTTTGTTACAGACAGTAATGATCAACAACTGCATCTTGTTTATACATATTCCTTCTGATTTCTTTCTTTTCTCAGCAATTCCTGCTACAGTCTGTATTCCATTCACAAGGTCGCAAAACAGTATCTCTTACAGTTTTTTGTTCCACTTGCCCAGGCCCTTCCTGAAATCTCACATTATTAGAGTTAGTGTTAGCCTGACTCTTAATTTATTCCTAAAAGTTAAGATATCTGTGTTCAAATTCCCTTTATCCTTTTCTCTGCTTCCACAGCTCTTACAAGAAGCATATGTGGAGCTTCTGTGATGCTGGCCTTGGGGGTGCAGCTCAGAACTCGTAGCCCTGGAAGAGGGAGGGAAAAAGGAGGCTTTAAGTCACACTCTTCACCTTCCTGATCCCGACTCGGAGCACAATTTGGGCAGTCTGAAAGGGCTGGTCTAATTTATGGCAGCCTCGTCAGCACAGCACCTGGGCAGTGGTGCTGCTCAGAATCCCCGTAAGTCTTAGTAACCAGTGGCAGGGACTGTATACTAATTTTATGTTTGTATGGTGCCCAGAAAAAAGGGACCCCGTTCTTGGTTGGCCATTAGGCACATCTGTAATAACTATGAATTAAAATAATCTACCCTGGTGCACCAACCTCACACCCTCCAACCCATGATCCCTCCTCCAGGATACTCCCTGCACCAGTGCTTGTGAGTAGGCCTATGTAGGGCAGCCTATGACTGTTCTATGCAATGCCTGCACCAGGGAATATCTTTCTTGGCTAGCTGTGGGCCTTTCACAACCCTCTGACATGGGCGGTAGCTTGGGATCAGAGAAGGGTCTTATAGTTGGATGGAAATAAGAACCAGGTTCTTTTATAAAAGAGGTAGCCCTATATGGCTTTCTGAAATGTGTTAGGTTTCAGCCGTGTTAGTCCATATCAGCAAAAACAATGAGGAGTCCTTGTAGCACCTTAGAGACTAACAAATTTATTTGGGCCTAAGCTTTCGTGGGCTAAAACCCACTTCATCAGATGCATGGAGTGAAAAATACAGTAGGCAGGTATAAATACACAGCACATGAAAAGATGGGAGTTGCCTTACCAAGTGGGGGGTCAGTGCTAAGGAGGACAATTCAATTCAATTACTCAACACTTTTCCTGAGGCTGAATGCTTTACATTCTGATCCAATGCATATCCGTATCCAAGCATTGTCAATAAAGTCTTCAGATCACTTCATCTATTTTTCCTCATCCTTTGCTTGTACCAATTGATTCACAGTGAAGTTTCCAAATCAGCAAGTAGGTTATAAAACAATATAATACAAGTTGGGTGGAATTGTGTGGGTGGAACAGCATTGATACACCTTAAACTTTTAATCCTACAGATTACAATGTAGTTAAAATACACTAAGGATTGCCAAAACCAAGCATTCAAAAATCATGAGTCAGGTCCCTGCCAAAAATAATGAATCATACAGTTTGGGTTCTTTTTATTCTTTCTGAGTTTGGAGCCTTTAGGACTCCTGGTTTCAATCTCTTGTCCACAAACACGAGGGCTAGAAACTTTTTTCTTTTTAAAGTGAAAGCTGAGATTCTCATGACTTGAGGAGCTGAGCTTTAAGAAAAAACACCAAATATGGTGAGTCTCATGATAAAATTGTGAGAGTTGGCAACACTGGGACTGATACTGTACAACAAGAGAGAGAAAGACCCATGATCTAGTAGCCATTTACTTCACAACAATTTTTAAAGAAAGTGGTACCTGAATCAATAAAGTTGGCAGTCTGATGTCGGGCCTGAGCACAGGATCTCTTGTGTTCTAATCCTGACTTGACTCCCCCTGTGCCTTTGAGTAAATCATTTAACTGCTTTATGCCTCACCTTTCTCACAATGGGACTAATGATATCTACTTACCACTGTACCTCACGAGGCTACAGGATTAGGTAGTCACTGTTTGCAAAGTTCTTTGGAGAAGCAAAGCAATATAAACATGGTATTTAAAAATACTTCTTATTTCGAAAGTACAGAATGACAGAATTTCAAATTTCTTTCAGAATAAATGCAATTTATCCAAAACTTGTGACATTGTACATTTCTTTGGTTTTCAGTGTAAAAATAGCCATTTCATGAAAAACAACATTTTAATGTTGTTTCCATGTGTGAATACTTGGAAAATTCAAAATTTGCTGACTATGACTCCTACCGTATTCAATTAAAATTCACTGTGTGGGTGAACATTCCTGACTTGCTAGCTGAATATTCACGAAAAGCAAACACAAAAGGGATGAGAAAGTGAATTGGTTTAAAAATTTGAATGAATGTCACAAATAATTTTCCCAGTATTTGTCTAGCTCTGGCTACAGCACTAGCTCGGACTTTGCTTGAACAATTGATCTTACTTTAAACATTTGCTCTCGAGCAGCTGGATTCATTACTGAACTACCAAGAACAAAGAAATATGGCCTTTTTCAAATTTAATAAACCTTTGAGGACTGTAGAAAAAATGCACTTGTCTTTAAAATCAGACTGTTAAAATGAAAACAAAACAAACTCAAATAAAACTCTTGCTTGCAGATGCATTGAGAAAACTAGCTGTTTAATACAGAATTTAGTTATTCAAATAAAGCATTCTAAATTATTTTGAAAGTCTAGAGCCCAGTTCTCTCTGACCTTCACCATTTTTACATTGGTGTAACTGAGATCAGCATCTGACCCATACTTTATAATGTGGTAGGAGAAATTTACAAATACAAGCAAGTTCAAATATGCAAAAACAAGTTATACTATTAACCCAGGGAGATTTGCCACCTTTATTAATGTTCTGTGTTGTGAAATTCAAGCTATAACAGAGTTATGTGAACTATAAACAACTCTTTAACAGTCATATATTAACCACAGTAATTTTTAAAGGGTGGAATGTAATTTATCAAATGTTATAAAAATAAAATGAAACATACGAGCTGGCTTTGGGGTGGAGTGGTAATAAGCTGCTTCTGGAGAGCCCTGCTCCCTGCCGTGACAGAGGTTAAATGCATTACAGAGCTTAAAGGCTGGGTCCCTGGAGGAGAAGGGGACCAGACATTCCTGGCTGACCTGTCGAGGACACCAGACATTTCAATCCCACCCACTCTCCTGACTAATGCTAAGCTACTGAGTTGATGGCAAGGTTACAATGGCAATTTTTGGAGAGAAAAATGGGACACAGTAGTTGGCTACAACTTAAAGCAGAGACTATGACTGAACTGTGACCTTAGGATTTCAGCAGTTCCCTGTAGGAAGACAGAGCGAGTTTGAGACCCTTGATAAAAAGCCTAACAAAAACATACCTAGCTGAACATTGCACAAACTAGCACATATGCTATAGATCCATGACAAAACCTTGAGAGCCAAACACTCATCTGATTCTACACCGCTGAAATCAATGGGCTCTTGGCTACTTTGGTAGATTTTCCTTTGCTTTGTCTCCACCATAAAGCATTAACAGACATAAACAGGAGGGACATATGCGTGAAATAGGTGAGGGAAAGGCTGCTGGCAGGGTGGGAAGAAATGAATGGGTGGGAACTGGAAGAAAGTTACTGGGGAAAGGGTGGCACCAACAGAGTAGGGTTGCCAGTTTTGGTTGGACGTATTCTTGGAGGTTTCATCACATGAAATAATCTTTAATTCCTGGAGACTCCAAGACAATCCTGGAGGGTTGGCAAGCACACAACCGGTGAGGACTGAGCAATGCAAAGGGAACAGGAGGGCAGCAAGGGGGAGGGGAGAGAGAGGGACAGAAGGGTAAGAGAATGAATGGATGGAAAAATGAAGAGGTTACTAGTGGGGACAAGGAGGAGGCAATAGTGAATAGGGGATGAAGTGGAAGGAGGGAAAGATGCCAGGGTTTTCCAGAGAGACTGAGAGTCTGGAAGGGGTGGACCCCATGGATTTCGTTACAACGAATCTCCAGGAATATCATTTTACATTCAGTGGGGACACTCCTCCTTTAAATAGACACTCCCACCTGGAGAGGTAGATTTTGCAAAGGAACCACTCAGTGAAACAACAATAAGTCCACGCCCAGGACTGCAGGCTGGGAACGTGCTGCATTATTTTACTGCATCACATCAGAGTGGGGCAAAAACTCCCACTGACAAATATAGGATATAAGGGGGAGGGCGTGAGCATGACTCCATCCCATAATACGCTGGGCAACTCAGTTAACCTAGCCATGACCACTTCGAGTGGCCTGTAATGCTGCTTCAGTGCTACGGAAATAGCCCCATATACAGAGTGAGCTGAAGACGTATATTTTTAGGTGGGCATTTTTAATTCCTTCTTTACACAAAGTCTCTGGACAAATCCCAGACAGACACGGGACTTACCAAGAAACAGAAGAGAGGGGAGACGTGCTAGGGAGATAACTGATGTGAGGAGTAGCATAAAGAGTAGCACTGGCTGCAGGGTGAAAGCTGAGGGAGCAGCATTTCCTGCTGCACTGAAACAATTGCAGTACCAACGACTCAGCATGTGGCTGAGGATGAGAGACCCACTGAAGCTACAAGTTTTGTGGCCTAGATCCCATCATCTTTGAGCACATATTTGGGTGCCTAGCTGCAGAGCTGCCCAAAGCATTCACGTTTATCCCACTGGAAGTCAGCGGGAGTTAAACGTTCCACAGACAGGCGTACAGCATGTCCACACCTTTACAAGATTCACATATCTGCCTCACTGATGCCAGCATCCCTCTTTCCGACTACTCCCCTCATCCAACAAGCCTCAGGAACACACAGACCTCTTAGTTCTCTCCAGGGAGGTCTGCAGCTTGTTGGAGGCAGGGACCTTTAGAAGAGGGGAATTTTCTGCTTTGAGAATCGAAGTTAATGAACTCCAGCCCCCAAGTGGAACCTGCTGAGGTTGATTCACTGCTGACTCCTGGGAACAAAACTGCAGGGTTTGATTTGTGAACCCCATTGCCGACCAAAGCCTGCAGAAGGCACATTGCTCTCTACCTGGCACTTCTTTCCGTGTCAAAACAAGGCATCATGTGCTCAATTTCAACATGCTTATGGTTTTGTTCTAACTGCCAAGAAACACTATTTGTGTTATTATGAAACGATTGAGAAGCATTTGATCATACAAATTATCCGTTTTAAGAGTTTACTAATTAAATGTCAGCATGCAGCTTTGGAGTGTAAGAAAGTTCTTGGTGAAAGCCCTGCTCTGACATGAAGCTCTAATGCTCTCCTTCTTCTCTCCAGAAGACATTTGTTTGAAACACCCTTCTTAATAAAATAAATCTCGCTATAACATGCACAATCCTTGGCCTTCAAACACACCCTCACGCATAGGGCGTGTTGTGTTAATTTGTTCAGCCAATTTAGGGTGTGTGGCATTAATTTGTTTAGCCAATTTGTTTAGAATCCAAAGGATGATAAGAACCCCATTGCAAAGCATATGCATAATGCCTATGTCAGCTGCCACCCACAGAAAGCAGATCTGAAGAGCAATAAACATTATCATATCTGACCACACCATGGGCCTATGCCTAGGAAAAACCAAGTGGCAAGCTCAGATTTTACTGTGAATAATGGAATGCTTTGACTGTGATCAGCAGAATGCAATAGGTAATTACAGAGTCAGAAGGAGTCCTGCGTTCTCCTAATGGAGAAGCCATATAGAATTCAATACAGAATGATAGTCTATTTGTAGGATATTTAAACCAACATAGGGAATTCCAGCATACACCTAATTCTTGATGGATTATTAATGTAATGTCTATAGGGTCTTAATTTCTGTAGAACCATATTGGTTTCAGTCCTATTAAATTCTATAGGATAGTTCCATTTTATAACCAATGTATATTGTGGTAGCATTCAAAATGGCTGAGTTGCTTTCCAAACATATAGAGAGACATTTCCCCTGTCCCAAAGAGTTTACTATTTAACTTCCCAGATATGCAATTGGATTCAAGCAAGAGGACCATGTATCTGAAAGGAGCTGAAGTTTTTACGTGAGATTTACAACTAACCAAGATGTTATCTGTTTAGATCAAGATTTTTTTTAAAAAAATAGGTTCCTAAATAAGTGGACTGATGTTCAATGCTGAGTGTCCACTGACGTCAGTTGGGATCACTGGTATTCAGCAGTTTTGGTCAGCTAACCATTTATTTAGGATCCTAATTTTCGAACACATGAGCCTGACTTTAGGGTCCTATTGTTGAAAATCCTAGCCTTATTTTTTTCTCCTGGACACACAGTTAGACCCAGGACTAGAGGTGGTTGGAAAGTGGACAATAAGTTCACAACATTTCCTTTCCACTCTTGATTGAAATTTAATTTGTGTAGAAATTTTCTTACTAGTTTTCCCCAGAACACAGTCCAAGTGCTATAAGTTTCTCTCTAGCATTCCATATCAGGAGCACGTCTATGCTTAGCGAAAGAGAGGCAAAACTCCCATTGACTTCAAAGGGGTCGGGATTTCACACAAGGTATCTTCTCAACTGAATATTGTTAGAATAAGATAAAAGGCAAGAAAGCAGCCAGTCCCAGAACTACATACCCTGAGCTGCTGTCAAGCCAAGGAAATGCAATTTGCATGATTGAGGGGTGGGGATTTTGTGGAGTTTGTTTGTTTAGAGACACTTTGCAGAGTGCTTTAGTGAAATGGGCTATAAGACTCTGGACTTCTGTAGCATGTGTGAAATCCTGGAAAAACAGTTGTGCAGACATGCACAAGTTTCCCAGAAGAAAACAGCACATTGCAGAACACGTTAAAGACACTAACAGATAACCTACAGCAAGCTACACTTGGTGCAATCTAAAGCCAAGAGCTTTATGTCAGGTTCAGAGATCCTGAACGGTAACACACTTTTCAAAGAGCCTCAGAGTAATTAGCCTTTCTCTCCAAGTTGACATACTTCCACTCTAATACCAGGAATAAGGAAAAGGACTGAGGCAACTAACCTCAAATCCAGAGCAGCTTAGGCACTTTCACCTCACTATTTTGTTATGACAGCTCTCTGTTTGGCTGTTAGTTAATGGTGTCTTGAATAGAGCTGCTTTCACCTTGCCGGCTTTGCTACTTTTACAGTAATAAGGGAGGACTTTGAGATTATGCAGCAAGGTGCTAATTGACATTAACACGTGAAACAGGAAATGCTGACACAATTTAAAATTAACTCCATGTCAATATAGTGCTGACCTGTGTTAAACTTGTGATTTGTCAAACCATCCGGAATTAAATTTTAATTCTGAAGCGGCATAATGCTGGGAGCAAAGTCGGTCTGGAGAAGACTTAGATTTAATAGGTTGTGAAATAAAGTTGAGCTTAGCTGATGACAAATTATTTTTCCATTTTAGTTTACATTTTAGCAAAAAGGGAATGAACATTGGACAGCAAAGATAAATATGCATAACTCAGGCTAAGAGAACTGAAAGTGATACAGTTTTTGTCAGTCATCTCAGGCTGAGTGAAATGATCCTACTTCACTTATTGGTCAGTTTCCTTTAATGTCCCTTTAGCCAATGACAACAATTCCTGGACATGTTTTTTTTTTTTTTAAAGAAGGTAGGCATATAAGATAGGAAATATTATAATGGACCAAACCAGACGACTCTGGCAACTTGCTGATACGTAATGAGTAGCTATCAGATTTAAAAAAAAAAAACAAAAAAACAAATCAAAACAAAACAAACAAACAAAAGTAGCAGATCAGAGAGTCCTTCCCATTGCAAGTGAAGACTTTAGCCCCATAGAGAAGGATTTTAATGTGATATGTGGGTACTGTTATGTCACTACATCATCAGTCCACCATTAAGGATACACAAATAATTTAAAAATAAAATACAAGGCAGTTTTCTTTGCATCAGCCATTTCTGAGTACACCATTAGGGGCAGTGGATGGCTTAAACATTCTACCTTTTCAGTCTATTGGCATCTTCATCAATATGCCAGTGTTTGGGTGCTGTATAGGGATTCTAGAGAAGAGTGAAGCCTCTTCAGAGGGACAATCAATTCTCTGTCTTGCTGTTTGGGTTAGCTGCCAGTTTCTGTCCACCTCTGAACGTGCTGCTGTATTTTTTCCCACTCCGGTGCTTTGGGGAAGTGTCTTGCCATGCTACTTGCTGACATGTTTTGGATCAAACGTTTGTAGCTAACCAGTTTTTGCTTAAAGACTATGGACCAGTCTGTATGTCTGCTGCTCTAGTAGCACAAAGAGGATTTACATCCCTAGGTGTATATGAATCTTTGCACCAGCCCCTCCTGTCTTTTAGGGCAGCTAGAGTGGTGCCCTGCTGTGTGAGGGACAGGTCTGGAGCATGGGATGCTCTGGCAGTCCTGACCAGTGGAATGGCCTCACAGATATTATCGAGCAGTGCAAGCTAAATAAACCCCGAGGTCCCTGAGGAACTTGCACTGGGCCTGATATGAACTCTTCCCCTCCACCTCCACCAAGCAACACAATTTTAGCATTGGCTAGATGGGAGCAGAGAAGTGGGGTCCCACACCACCTATGTCCAACTCACCAGGTGTGGGAATGCTGTCATGGAGTACCTGGATATCTCGGTGTCTAGTCATGTGTGTTCTGAAATTTGCTAAAGAGGCTGGAAGAATTTGGAGCACTGGAGAGCTGCAGATCAAAGGATTAGTTCTGTCCCCATTGCTTATGGTCAGTAATACCGAACTACATGAGCATCGATTCCTCATCTGGGCTTGTTGACACTGGCCTGCTAAATCGGCGCTGCTGTAATCAACATTGATTTAGCAGGTCTGATAAAGACGTGATAATTCGATGGGAGAGCACTCTCCTGTCAACTTCAGAGGGGTGGAAGCTAAGCTGGTGGGAGAGTGTCTCCCGCAGACTTAGCACAGTGCAGACACTGCATTAGATTGATGTAAGCTATGTCGCTCTGGAGGGTGATTTTTTCACACCCCTGACTGATGTAACTTATATTGACTTAAGTGGTAGTGTAGATCAGGCCCCAGAAATCTGACTACTACTCACACACTGGTTGCCCCAGTATATTAGTTTTCACACAGTGTCAGGCACTGTACAACGTGCCAGGCTAATGGAGTCCTTGCTTTGGAGAGGCTACTAGCAGGAGTTAGGATAAAGCAGAACAAAGACAACAGAATAAGCACAGAGTTGGGTGCTGTCTTATCCATGGAGGAGAAGCAGTATGTTTGCTGAACACTAATCATCAGGAGGCTGTCCCAGGTGTAAGGAGCAGCACGGAAGAGTGCATGAAGCCAGGAGTGGGTGGTGAAGCCAGAGGACGCAATCAGAAGGGAAGACTGGGCTGAGGGTAAGAGACAAGAGCTGGAGTAGGAGGAGACAAAAGGAGAGATGTCTGCCAGGGAGAAGTTGTGCAGGCCTTGAAAATGTGGAAACACTTTGGAGAGGTGATGCAAGCTCGATATCACTACATACAAACTTCCTCTAAAAAAACAGCAAGTGGATGGCCCACTGTTATTTCTGCTCCCCATTGAAAACTCTTGGGTATTGGCCAACATTGTGTATGTCAGTCAAGGTTATAGTAAGAGCGGCAAAATACTAGCCCTAGTTATAGTTCAGTTGTTAGCCTGGGTTCTGGGAACTGTGCGTACCAAGCTTCTCATACCGTTAACAACGGACTTCTCCACAAGTGTCTGTTTCAGTCCATACGGGTGAAAATGCACAAAATCTGAGCAGCGTGGAATTGTGCTAAATAGGAAAGTACTTCTTTGGAGTAACTGCCACATTAGATAGAGATTATCTCAGGCAAAAGCCTTTGAATGATCTTACTCTATTATACTGTGTTACAAGCTAATAGCCGGCCTTGTGGGACTGCTGCTCTGAGCCAAGGCAAGATAACGAATATTGTAAATGAAACATAAATTTCAGCTTTTGGCCTTT
The DNA here is from genome assembly GCF_007399415.2 of Gopherus evgoodei. Taxonomy (NCBI): domain Eukaryota; kingdom Metazoa; phylum Chordata; order Testudines; family Testudinidae; genus Gopherus; species Gopherus evgoodei. Next base: position 13,491,563 of record NC_044333.1, on the reverse strand, counting down.
TCCACTGAAACTTATTAGCAAAGTACACTCAGAGCAAAATAATCACCTCAAATGGGGCATGTGCTTTGCTTTGTGAGTTTCGATCCTTCTGCTGAGAAAAGCAACACAATTTTATTTAAAAAATATTGTTTGTCTCAGACAAAAATGGAATAAACGAGAGTTTCTTGGTAAGAAACTTAACTGTCATGGTCATGCTGGGCTCTAGGAAAAAGACATGCCTTCCACTACAAAATATTTACATTGGCTGCCCAGGTTTCCCCTGATTTCTCTGTTGGGAATGAATAATTAAGAGGTGAACTGGGCGGCGGAAAAAGGTCTGTGTGCGTTTAAGGCTAACGTCTCAGCATTCCAAGGACAAAGCTCATGGTACATAGAAAGGTTTTTCTGTCAAGTAAATGAATTAAATAGCTAAGCAAGATGCCAAGAAGAGGAGTATTCCCAGGACGAAGCTTTTAATATGCACTTACGACAGGTATTGCATGAAATGGCTGCAGAACACACATACGTGGGACACGGGGCAATGCATGTAAGGTGTTAATAGTCTAAGCTGATGCCAAGGAAGAAAAAGAGCAGACAGGGTCAGCTACTGTTTCCTGAGCTAAATGTTCATTTTCTTATGGTGGTCAGAGCTGGGGGTGTTTTACAATGTGCAAAACATGCACTTGTAATTAAAATGAAATTCACACTGACAGAGACAAGGGGATGGCAAATATTGACTGTGTGCACAACATCTGTAGAACATTTGGGGGGACATTTTTAAACTAAAGGCTTTAAAAAAAGCCCACAGAAATAAAGTTGTTTGGGAATTCATATGCAGCGCATGGAGCCACTTCTTGGTGGAAGCGAGCACTGATTGTACTTTAAAATAAGCAGCTACCCCCCTTTGACTTTTAATTTCCTGTCCTTTTGTTTGAATATGGAGATCTTGCCATTGCTCGTAAAGAGCAGAAGATAAAAAAATGTGGTAAATACAAGAAAAGAGAACAGTTGGATGAATTTACCTGTCTACTACGGTTGCTTGGCTTACGAGGCTCCGAAGTGCCTAACGTCAAGGTCTACAAAGTTACTTAGGCATGCAGATACGCACCTGGGAAAGGTTTTACAAAAGTGCCTAAGTGACTTAAGAGCCTAACTCCCCTTGACTTTCAAGGGCAGTTAAATGCCTAACATGCTAAGGCACTTTATCAATCTCACCGGTTGCCTAGTTATATTATTAGGTGCTTAAATGCCTTTATAAATCTGACCCAAATTTACTTTTAAAATGGAACTCAGACTCCTAAATCACCTAGGTGCTTTTGATAATTTTACTCATAGTCAAATGCATCTCGGCTACTGCTGGATGGTCTTTATGTGGTAATGTATCTTAGCATTCCTGCTTTCAAAACAAGAGGCACCTTATAACTTTCACTCCAGTGATTTATATTAATTGACGCTTGAGAGAAAATTTATCTCTACAAATAGAAAGGTTCAGATACTCAGTGTATACTGACTTCAGAGGACATGTGCTCATTTACCTTATATGACACTCTGGCCTCTCATCTTTAAATTTAAGGGTACATAGCAAGGATAAGAAATCAGCTTTTCTTTTTCTTTGCTAGTGATGAATGTCTTTTAATCATCTGCACCTGTAAGTGTATTGTCTTCCCTGAAGTGCGGTGCAGTAACATCCATTATTAAGCATACATCTGTAACTTTGAAATAAACTAGTAGGAAAAACTATGCAAAGATCTATTTTGTGTGTGTGGATTATTTTTGTCCTTTCAATCAAATGGGTAGTTAGGAAGCTTCTTTTCATTTCTGCTATTCCCTTAAGCATTGGCTGGTAAGTGCAGGTTGAACATACGTCTTTACGTTATGGAGCACCTATCCATCACCCAGGCCTTTTGTCAATTCACCCAATGTGACAATTACAGCATTTCAGAGATGAGACTTTCTAATCCTATTACTCATTCATCAACCTGCGGATGATAGGAGAAGCCAGATCGAACAGTGCCAAAAGAGCAGTAAGGAGTCTTCTCCAGTGCTGTGAAACTAGGCTTAGCTCAGGCACAATAGGTGTGTAATTTAAGGTTTTGTTGAGCTGAAATCCAATCACATACTTGACTGGTAGATCACAGAAAGACACAGCCAAAGAGAATGAGATAATTCTACCTCACACAAACACTTGAATCCGGCTTTGACTTAATAACAAATGTTTGATCAACCTTACACTGTTTCATTCCATTTTTTTTTATTTGCGCCTAGTGATGGGATGGGGACTGAACTATTTTACCTGCTTGGGTAGGTATAAAAAGATCAGCTTGTTAATGGAGGAACCTTATCTGACTGATACATAGGAAAAACTGGAGATGATCAGTGTATGAAAGAAATTATGCAAATATGGCTTCCTGGGATTGGACTGACTATGGTTTTATGAGCATTCGGCACCACAGCATGCTATTGCATAGAGGGCCCTAACAGAAACACGAGAAGAGAAAATAAAAGGAGAGCATTGAGTGGGGCAAGGTGGGAATGAACCTTTTAAACTCTGCTGTGAACTTTTTCTTCACCTCTCTTTTAACTGGATTTCTTTTATAATCTATCTTAATTCGAGAAACCAGTGCAGAAGGCTCAACATTTGCACACATACAGATGAGAAAATCTGATACAAGGGTGTTGCACCTTAAAGTTGCTACCCAGAAGAGTTTGGGGTGTGTGTGTGTGTAGGGCAAGATCAGTATATTTCATGGAAAGAGACACAGAGTAATCCTCATACTATGAATCAGTTCTGTGGTGAGTTAGAAAGATAGACTTTAATCTGGGAGAGTTTTTCAGATTCACCATTAAAAAGTGGGGTAACACTGGCTGAACCATCAATGGCCTTTACATATTACAAAAATGATACCACAAAGCATTTTTACTAAATGCATATTGAATAACACAGTCAGCAACGACATCCACCTACATTCATGTTTATCACCTTCATCACCACAGTGGCACCAAACTTTTCAAAACTTTCCTCTGATTTTGAGTGCCCAACTTTAATCATTGATCTAATTTTCAGACTGGCTGAGCACCCTGCCTGCTCATTCACTGCAATGGGATTTTAGGTGCTTGGGATCTTGTGAAAATCAGATTCCAGGTATCTCAAGTTGGACAGCCAAAAGTTCCGACCTCCAACGTTAATTGAAACTTTAAACGGTGTAAATAAGCTGTGTTTTTTAAAAAGACAAATGTTTAATGTTGATTCAAATATGGCAAAAGTAGCAAGTGCTGTGGGGGTGTAATTGGAATGACAGAGCAACAAAATGGCCACTAGAATCAATCGGCACAATGGAAGTTGGTAACGTGTGAAAGTGAGGAGGCGAAAACTAGCATATAAAGGCGTATTTAGTGCCCACTACAGCAGCAGCTGTCAATCATACCATATTTGTGTGAAAACAGGGGAGCCAAATCCTACCCTGAGGTATGTGATGACCTGGAAAAAACAAGAACCTCAGAGAGATGAAAGGAAGCAGAAGGCCACAATGGGAACAAAGAGCTAAAATTCAGTTCAAGACTAGGAGTCAGTTGAAAGAGACCAAAATTTAGGCACTGTGCTGCCTCTAGCCTAAAATGAACAGGATACAATGTTCTGAATTCTAGAATAAAGATAATCCAGAAACAGCATTGAAATGAAAAATTTTCAAAGAATGAATGAGTTGTTTAAAAAACCCCCAATTTGTTTGATGTTCAAATCCTGTGTGTGTGAGAGATTTTCAGCAGATCAAAGGAGTAAAATGGAACTGAAATATCTTCCAAATGGGGAGGAAGGAAAGCCAACTGAATATAATCTGAGAAGCTCAAATTGGAGACAAATATGGTTCAAAAACTAGAGATTTAATAGACACAACTATTCCATTCAAATACAGTACAGAGTCTGACATTTGACCAGACAATTGCCTTGGGGTTCTGACTAGAATAGCCTCAGTTTTAAAAATATTTAGGGGAATAAAATTTGAATTTCCTAAGGCTTTGGTAGTGGCTATCAGTGAACATTGAGACAAACAATATGAAGTTGACTACTGTCTGACATACTAGATTTAGGAAGAGACTAGCAATTTTTGCTAGATTTAGCCACGGATGTCAGCTCACAAAAGAAATGTTCTTCCCCTGATGTTTGCAAGCTTTTCATAGCTAAACTCTCTTTTACTCCCATGGAGGCAGGTTGAGTTTGCACCACATATTGTTGAGTGACAAAAAGCCACACAAAATAGCTCTGTTAATACTCTGAAACAGAGTTACTGCCCTGCCTGGGCGAGTGAACATTCCTCAACATACACACAGGATATGGCTCTTCCCTTGCTCTGGAAGTAATTCTGAGCCATTCAGAGGAGAATCTGTTCTTCCTGACTTGGGGACAGAGGGAAAGTTTGGGTTACTGCAACACCAACCACAAGACAGAAGCTGTCTCTCTAGTCTCTCCTAGTAAATATACCTGTGGTTCCTCTTGCTTGCTAAACTTGTATCAACTTGTGCTAGCCCACCAATAAACAGACTGCAAGAGCAAATACAAATTGTTTGCTGCTGTTGCTATTGTATCAAATATATCCATTAGGAGAGCATTCTGCTGTATCTGCGCTATGCATTGACTCAGGGGAGGAGGAAGATGAAGTGGCCTTTAGCACACTCCTTATCAGTACATCCTCCTAATGATCTATAGCCATTTGGATGCAAGTGCATTGTTAATTCATCTCTTGAACAAGCCGTATATATTTATAGAAAGATACACAAACAGCTGTTTTTTTAATACTAATGGTATTTTCATGATATTAGATATGTATATAATTTTATCAATTTGATAATCCAAGTGAAGTAATCAGAGGACAAGCTATGACAAAAATCCCAGAATAGCAGCAGTGAAAAGTAGGACAGCTAGAATGACCACTAAATAATTCTTTCAAATAAGTAGTAAGAGATTTTCCCCACCGATGGGGGAAACGCCTATTGATTTCAGTGGGGGGAGAGTTCAACCAAAGCTTTTGAAAATCCCACCTGTGATTTTTTTTGTCTAAAGGAAAATAAAAAAAGAGACAGTGGGAGAGAAAAATTATAAGTAGTGGGGGAGAATAAAGAAGAGGAGAAAGGGAAGTTTAGAGCAAAAGGAAACAAAAAGGAACAAAACATGACTGTGTTAGAAAACGGTGAAATTCACCGCACTGCAGAGTACTTGCCCATACACCACTTAAACCTAATATTGCAGGCCCAAGTCTTCTCCCAGTGAAATCTCCTCATTAACTTTAACTGGTGTAGGATGTTGTTCAAAGGGCTTATGCTGTGGGCCCTGTGCCCTTTTCTGAATTTAACCCAGAATAAATAGCTTGCACGCTCATGCTGGTCGCACTTACACCGCTTACACTCCACGGTGTTGCTGCTCAAGCTGGGATTTTGGATGCTGCAGCAGTGTGACCACATTGGGGATCTTTTCACGCACTGTGCACTCCAGAAAGGTGTGGCGGAGGGTCTCTGTGCTGACATTGTGCACAGCAGTGCAGAGGGTGTCATGTGGGATGGACTGACAGAGACAGCCCATGTGAGCTAACTCTACCCAGACATACTGCATTCTTCACTGTAGCTGAACTTTCAGTGTTAGACCCAAATAGACCATGGTGAAGGAATCCAGTGTGCAGTTAACAAAAGGCTTGGACAATGGTAGTGAGATTCATACCCAAAAGGAATGGTCACAGTCTCTAGCTAGATGAAGACTGAAAAAAAGCACTCTTAGCTGCTATTGTTTACTGGACATGAAAAGGCAGCTAGGGATACAAGCAGGGCTAAAAGTCATCAATTTACAAATGGTACGACCCTCCTAATTACAGTATCTCACTACTTACCCTCCTCATACACATGAAATGGGGGGAAGTAAAATCCTGTCCCTAAACATAAGAGTATGGTCTCTAAAGATAATTGGCCTTATTATCCACTCAGACTGGAATAACTCCACTGACTTCAACCTAATAAGTCTTGATACACAGCGGTGTACTGGAGAAGAGAATCAGGTCCAATAACTAGCCTGTTGGGTGAACTGACACACAAACTTCTGTACAAAGGGATTCAAAATGAATTTGAGTAACATTGGGAAAAAAAAAGTGTGGGCCAGATCTTGCATCTGTCTTCTAGCCAAATAGGAGGCAATTGACAATGGCCAGTCTGTATTGGCAGATCCAGCAGCCACACTGAAATCCTGTCATTTGGGAAGGTGAAGAAACCCCCTCCTGAGCAGAACAGGTCTCTGTCATGCTCAGAGCTTGAGGATCCCCTGCATGGACTCCTTAAAGTTTGTCTCCACCCCTCTCCCAGCAGTTCCCCGCTTAGCTGAAGGTAAGGATCTGCATGTGCACAGACCTGGGAGCACAAATGGCTCCAAAGAAACCCAAGAACAAGATCCTTGTAATTTCCCAAACGTTTCTGTCCTTTGGCAGCATCGCTGTTAGGTGTTTGAGTCTATACCAGTGGACAGGTTGAGTGTAAACATGTCTCGTTCCAAGGAGTTATTAGAGGCACCGCAGAGGGCTCCGAAAGTCTTGGTGAGCTCTGTAGAGCCACCCTCACTATGGTTCACATTAAAAGTTTTGATTATCTGTCACGTTTCTGCCCCCCTACTCCCGAGCTCTATGAGCTACAAGACTCTGTATAAGTCATTTACCTTCCAGTGGTACCATTAGCCCTTTGTGAACAATTAAGCTAAGGTTGAAGGTCGTAATAGATCAATTTTGCTGACCAAATTAAATTTTATTTTCACTGAAAGGAACTTTTTGTCTCTTTTATCAGGAGGAAAATTAAGCTGTGAACTGGAATTCCATCAGGCTGTCTACTGTGAAGCCCTGGGGCTTTAGCAAAGGAGCAGCAGTGGTCAGAAACTACACTCAACAGTAAATTTATTTCTTTTTTATTAAAAAGAATAATTTATGACCTGTACAGTACATCTTAAAGAGGGAATTTAACACAATACACTGTATTCTCCCATTGCTCTTAAAGGGCCTATACTTGCAGTATACAGGGGAGGTGGTGCTGATCTCCCTCAATACTATTGGAGTCAAGGTATCGAAGGGCACTCACTCCTCAGGATCAGGATCAGGCCCTAAGCAATTGGCTGTCATGGCTTTGCTTCTGTTTTGCTACTTAAAGACTGGGGAGTTCTTTTCTGATCTGTAAAGAGCATGTTTCCCATGGAAAAGTTAACTAAGTGTTTAGCATGGTTAACTACAAATGGAACGGGGCACAGCCTGAGGCCTTTGGAAAGGGTTTTTTTTTTTTCCCCTGGTTTTGAATCTAATAGCTTGCTCTGTGTAGAAAAGAAAAGGTGAGATTTTCAAAAACACACAACATTGGCCACACTCTGCTTCCATCAAAGCCAATGAGAGTTTTGCAGTTGACTTCTATGGAAGCAGATTTAGGTCAAGACTGAGCACTTTTGAAAATCTTACCCAAAATGGCTGTTTTAGTGTGATTGTATTATTTTAAATGATAGATATTTATTTATAAGGGGAAATAATTTTAAACTAAAATAAACCACAAATGAAATCATTTAGTCCTCCCCAGTTTCCAGAGAGCGGATAGCTTTGTTGTCTAAACATCAGGTTGGAAATGCCAAGACACGCTGTAAACATAATTGCTGGGCTGACTCAGCCCTTGATTTTTCTGGGGTTGCATTCCATACTTTGTGCTAGTGGGGAAGGAGTAGTCTTTTGGCTCTTAAAAAGTAATTTCTTGTCTTATTTGCATGGACATTAGAAATGTGCATTACTAATCTGTGCACAAAATTACTGTCACGTGCACAGAACTGGTTATACATGTGCAGTTGACCAGGTACTTTGTGAATATAATTGCACGTGCAAATGGCGTTCTGTTTTGTGCATAGTTGTATGTATATGTTTTCAAATTAGGCTGTAAATATCCTATAGCCCCTTTTTTCCTGTAAGATTAAAGGGTCATCCAATCGGCCAACATTTCTCCTCTCCATCTTGTTGTTCAGCGTATTATGTTGCAGTCATCTCGATGGCTCCTGCTTCCACATTAAAGAGTTTCAGCGGAGGATAAAGTGATTATATTTTATACTATATAATTTGGAAAACATCCTGTGGGATAATGTTAATATTTATTATCTTGACAATAGACTATAAGATATAAACCACAGTTACGAAAGACTGATAATTAAGGATACTTTTTCAAGATATCAATAATCACCGTACTAAGAAAGTAAAACAGCTTTTCAGGACCCAACTCCCTGGTATTCAAATGTAACATCTCATTTTTATGGAGACCTACCATTTCATAAATACATGTATGAAAGTTAATGTAAGCTACGGGTGGACATCAATGAGAAAACAGAACATATTTCCTTATATGTATTAGGTCTCACTGGCAGGACCGGCGCTAGGGGTTTGAGCGCCCTAGGCGCATGGCAATTTCGCCGCCCCGCGCCCTGGTCCCATGGCTCCAGTGGAGCTGCCGCAGTCGTGCCTGTGGGAGGTCCACCGAAGCCGCATGAGCAGCCGACCATCCACAGGCAGCACTGCGGCAGCTCCACCGGAGCCGCGGACCAACGGACCCTCCGCAGGCACCACTGCAGCAGCTCCACTGGAGCCACCTGCCGCCCCCTCCAGCAAAACGGCGCCCACCCATTATTCTGGCGCCCTAAGCGATTGCCTAGGCTGCCTAAATGGTAGCGCCAGCCCTGCTCACTGGCTAGCAGTGGATGCCAAGAGATTTCTGTTGCTACCACAAAGTTTAGATGGAGATTAGGAGTCAGTAAATGTATATGTTAATATTGCTAATTATTATTTATTTTTCAGTATTCCTATCTGTGCACTTGATATCGTCTGCTCAAGTGTACATACAACTTGTTGCTTAATTACTTTATTTCTTCACAAATCTAATCTTTCATTAGCTGATTTGGTATAGATTTGATTCCAAAAGGGGGATAAATATACTTTCAATAAGATAGATATGAAAGAGAGGTAAGGACCAATCCTGCTCCTTTTAAAGTCAATGGGAGCTTTGCCATTGACTTCACTGAGAGAAGAACTGGGGCCTTATTTACTTTTCTTATGAGGAAGATATGGACAAATCTTTTTTTAAGGTAAGTGCAAGAAAAACAAAGAACTTCTAGATCCTCCACCCACATACAATCAGTGTGTCACAACTAATTGAATTAGATATCTTAATAAACACAACATAACCTATTGGCTCTCTTCTTTCTATTGTTCTTACGGTCTCTAATTTTTTGTTTGACGATAATGGCTCTCAAAGCGAAGTGTTCCATGGACCTGTTTTTGTTAAATACTTCAGTAATGGAATAGTAATTTTACTGATTATTGAAGTAAAGCATTGTATCCACTGTATCACATCTTCACTGTAGCAGAAATTCTGTCTAGAGATGCCATCCTTAGCAGGTAACATTTATTTTTGCCAAAACACCATTGCAACCGCAGTAAAAACTTCAGAAAGGAAAAGGAATGGAAGCTTACAGTTCAAACACTTCTTGCTTCTTAGGAAGCAAGTTGATAATGTTTGTAAAGTCACCTGCTCTTCTGACTAATTCTTGCTTTCTTCCCCGTACACACTAAGCAGGGATATTTCTGAAGACTTTGGGTATTAGTCTCATTAGGGAATACTCGTGTAAGTTAGAAGATATTAGCATCTTCCCATGTTCCTAGTCAGTTTGAAAGAAAATATGACTATAAAGATATTTGTCATGTCACAGGGCCTTCTCCAAGCCTAAACCTACTGCCAGTATGCTTGGGAAACTCCCATGTACAAAAAGAAACCCGAGGAATGTATGCATATGAGAAGAGACTTGGGAAATGTACTTGGAGAACGTGCTTAGGGTTTGCTTTGAGGAATCTTCAGTGTGACTGTAGAGTTCAAGTCATAACAATCTATTCAGGCAGCTGAGCTCTGATGCCTTCTCAGAATTACAATGTGCTGTACACCCACTGCCTGAGATTGCAGAGTGAGGGGGAAGACTTCACTTCAAACTCCACTCATGTAAACTGTCTCTAGCTAGCAGCTGAGATACCAAAAAGCAAATCGCCATCACAGACTCTTCCTGCTTCCAGTATGCAGGGGCTATAAAAGATTGCCTGCAAAAAAATCACTATTCAATCCTTATTAAAAATATGGGTTGGAAAGAACCATGATGATTTGTTCATAGCCATTTCCTTTTCTACTCTGTATATTTTATGCATTTATCCGTCTCCATCTTTTCTTTTGTAGCCTGGGCTGTCTCAAGGACAAAAATCCTTTGCCTTTCCTCAATCTTCTGTCTCCGAGTCAAAATACAATGCTAAACTGAATCTCCTCCTGCCTGGCTAATGAATAGACTTTATTCTTCAAGGGGAGGGGGGAAATGTTGTGAAATGCCTTGTGTTTAGTTATTAATCACCTTCAGTTGTATTTATGACAGATTTGCCACTTCTTTTCTACTGCACAAAATCTTGAAGATCATTTAACCTAGATTCTGGGATTTTCATGCTCAGTGCTAATGTAGCACTTGCTTCGTAATGAAGCTTGACATCGTGCCCAGCACATTATTATTCTTATTTTTAAATATGAAGGGCCAGAGCCTAATCTGATGAAAAGCACCATAACTCTGTTGAAGTAGATGAAGCTATATTTCACACCAACAGAACATCTGGCACTGTTGACATCATGCCTGCTGCAGTACAGATACCAGCAGTGGTGCTGTTTCATTCCTGTTGAGGCTAGGAGCAGCATCTATGGGGGAAGAAGGGAAACCGAGCGTTAGCAAGATATGTCTATCACCCGTTGGGAAGGGCGGGTGAGGGAGATATGTGGGATAAAAGGGGCTGGAAATTAAAAGATAAAGTCTTCATAAAAAAAGGAAGATCAAACTAACAAGATATGACCCTAACGTGATCGCTTGAATTCACGTGTCTCAGGTAACACAAGTGGCCAAGAATAACTTTTCCAATCTCTCATTGATAGGGACCTCCCCACAGTAATCCATGCACTGGTGATTTCTAGGTAAGACTAAATTACTAAGGGGTGCACTTCAAATCCATATGGAAGCGACAGCTAATGCAGTAAGAGAAGAGCTGCTTCTTAGGCAGGACTAGCTGATAGGAACACATTATACCAGTTTTTCAGCAGCTGTACTGGCTTTCTATTTGCATTTAGGTGCAATTCAAAATGTTGACTTTTATCTCTGTGGCTTTGTTTCTGGTTACCTACAGGACATATCTGTTTCCATAAGCCACCATAGAAGTTGAAAGCTGTAGTCATCTGCAGTGCTACAGCTAATAGACAGACTCTAGATTTAAGTTTCAGAGTACCGGTGGCATGATATTCTCAGTAGGAGGGCTTTTGACTCTGGACATTGCTTCCCCACTAGTCCAAAAAGTATGAGTTTGCTGGCTTCACACAACAGCTTTTACTTTGATGCGCTACCGGGGGGTATGCAAGGGATTGTTCCTTTTCTGACAACAGTCAGATTTGTATGTGTTTTTGTTAAATTATATGCATGCACCCTAAGCTCTAGGAAGAAAGGGTCTACATCTATAAATAAACAACATTTATTCTCATCATTTTCTTCCATAGAGATTTTTTTTCCCCCAGGAGTACATATTTTTAAACATAAAGGGCCCAATATAGCTCCTGTTAAAATCAAGAGCAAACTTTCCACTTACTTGAATGAGATCAGATTTGAGCTCAACGTGAAAACCAAAAAATGTGCGTACTAACTCTGACTCTCTTCTGTCAGGCTCTGCAGTGACACACAAAAGAAAGTTGACTAGCTGTGTTGTGGGTAAAGAAGGGTGGCTGTGCGCTTGGAAATCCATTGCTCCAGCTGCATCAGGCTGTTCTTGTGAACCAGGGATTTTGTGCACTTCATCTTTATGCATGCTATAGCAAGAGAGTGGATTACAAATGTGCATTGAAATAGAAGACAGAATTCAGAGTGAGGACACCATAGTACAAAGCCCTTTGACATGAGAGAACTAAAATTGATGAGCTAAGTGTGATCTATATTCATTTAATAAAATTCTCACCACACTTATCTTTGGCATGTAATGGTCACTTTTCCCATGAATAAAAAAGGTGCTGGTCTCTTAGAAGATGAAGGCTTAAATCATGGGACTAAAACATGGGACGCTAATTAACAATTTAGTTCCAACCCTGCCAGCCATCTACACATACAGTTCTGAAAACAAAACCCTAAACCAGAAAATAGGGGTAACATCTACAGAAGTGCCACAGCAGCCCAACTGCAGCTAAATTACTGTAGTGCTGTGGTGTAGACACTAGCTGCAAAGATTGAAAGGGTAAATCCATCCCTCTAAATGGTGGGAGAAATCTTCTGTTGACCTAGCAGGCTTTAGACCAGGGATTAGGTTGGCTTAATTATGTCACAAGTGTGTGGATTTTTCACACTCTACAGAAGAGTCAACCTAAGATTTAGGTCTAGGCCATCACCATGCCTAGGTTTGCTCCTACTTCCATTGAAGAGCTTCCATATACGTCAGCAGGAACAAGTCTCATGGTCCTGAAAATGTGTTTGAAACCATTTTCAACATAGTTATAAACTAGCAGAGTTGTGACACCATTAGTGGGCAGGCTCAAAATGTTTACATAATTCTAGATATGGTGTAGGGGGCTGGATACTATGGTGATGGCAATGTAATTTTATAGGGTTCAGAGAGATGAACTATGAATAGACCTCAAAACCTCCTGACTTCTAATTCAGTGCCCTGTTCACCTTGTATCAAGGCTGAATCCATATTCTGCCACTTCAAGTAAAGAAGGTGGGGGCCCGCAAGGATTCTAAAAATTCATGCTTGCCATTCCAGGCTTCTATTAAACTCCCAAGGTTACAGCTTTTCTCTGACCTTGGCTTGGTAAATGCTGCCACCACCCAAAAGCAAAAAAAAGCCACAAAAAAACAAAACAAAACAAAAACCAAAAAACTCTTTGAACTCAGGAAGGAACACTTGGGAATTTCTTCCTGTGGGGTACCCTCAAGCCCTTTCACCCCCACCTCCACCCAGGGAAGAGCTGAGAAGACGATAAAGGAAATGAGCTGTTGCCACCAGCTAATCAAACAGCATAGGCACAAACCTCTTAGGACACAAGAATCTAAATCCTGTTCTTAAAAAAGATAAATTTTATTAAAAACAAAAAGAAAGAAAATATCTGGAACTTTTGCTTTTTTAAAATCTAGCAAAAGCCTTTCAAAAAATTAAGCACCCAAAATAGCTTTCTTGGGTGTTCAATTTAAAGGTTCAAGCAAACAAAAGCATCTGGGGTTAGCACAGAGATCCACAAGCCAAAATAAAGAAATAAACCTGATTGTGTTTATCTAAACATGCCCTGTCCCAGTGATTCCTTCTAGGTATGGAAGATAAGTTTTCATACCTGGTTCAAACTTTTCACAGCTTTCCTGCTTATAGCATTGCTGCTCCGTGTCCCTGCAGACCAGAGAGAACAGACAAAGGGAAAGTTTATTTCCCAGTTTTTAAAAATTCTTGCCTTCTCACTGGCTCTTTTGGTCAGGTGCTCACTTTTTTCTCCTTTACCTGGGGGACTTTTTAACCCTTTACAGGTAAACTAAGTAGAAAACAGCTAACAAGAGGGATTTTACAGCTAACTGGGTGTCCATCAAAGGGAATTACCCCACCCCTTTATTTATCACACCTCTCCACACAGGGTATATCTACACTGCATTGTGAACCTAGGTCTGTGGGACCCATGCTTATAGACTCGATGGTTCCAAGACCATAACTGATCATCCACACTGTACTGTAAATCTGGATTTACACTTGCTGGATCTGGTCTCACAACCATGTTAGTGCATCCATACTGTACTACACAGATCTGCTGGAGTCATTTCCTCTTCTATGCCTCAGTTTTCCCATCTGTAAAAATGGAGATAGTGATATTGACCTCCTTTGTAAAACAGTTCGAGAGCTACCAGATTAAAAGCGCTATATACGATTTAGCTGCATAATAAAAAGAATACCTAAAATTAACCAAGGGTTTCAGTCCTTTACTGGATCAGAGACAGAGTCCTCAGCAGTTTCTAGGATCAAGTCCTAGATTATGTAGGGAGTAGTTCATAGTATAGGCTAACAGTAATAAAAAAGCCCAGCCCTCACTGGACAAGCAAATCATGGCAGAAGTCCCAAACCTGTTTCATGAAGGTAGATTAGCTTGCAGGATCGGAGCCTGTGCTAGCAACCATCCTATTCTAAAATGGTTGCCAAACATGTTTGTGCATATGGTGTTTCTACCATAGACCACTGCGTGGAAAGAGTTCTTTTGCTTCCTATGCTCTCGCTAAAGCCAACACTGATAACTTGGAAAACATTGTTAGATAAATGTCAGTTTCTTCCATAGTTTGTGAAATCAGTACAAAGTGATTCAAAGAATCACAAACAGTAATGTGAAAATAAAACGATCTGTGTTATGGTTTTAAAGTAAATGATGATAAACTAATAAATGCCATTAGCTGCTGCCATTACTTTGTTGAATTTAGCTGGTTACTATGTTGACTTTAAAAGCTATCAGCTTAACAATATAAATCCATTTGACATGTCTTTATGCAGATAAAACTTTAATACTGCAAGTGTAGCAAATTAGATGCAAATGCTCTTTTTATTTTAAGTATATTTAAAGCTGCCTTTTCAATGCAAATTTTACAGGAAATCTCAACAAGCTAGGACAGACATCTTAGCTGTCAGCATGCAGCACTTTCATTTTGGTCTCAGGCTTGGGAGCTGCTTTTTGTCCCTGCAGACTGAGATAATTAAAACTACAGAGAGATGATTTTAAATATACATGATACACAGTTACTTAAATCACGGGATAATGCATAAATGCAACCATTAACATTTTCGATAGCACAACACTGACCAGACAATGTGGCAAAGAAGATTTTATTGAACCATTTTACTCCTGTGTAAACAATTCTAGGTTTTTTATAAATTTCACCTGAATTAGTATAGCAGGCTAAAAATATCAATTCAAAACATGGATTGCGGATGTTCTCATTAAAAAGACTGACACCATTAACTATTTTTTAAAATTATGCTTTAACTTCTTCGTTTTCAAGCAGCCTATAGCCTCTTTGGAATACATATCTATTTTAGCTTTGATTTGCTGAACCTTCTGAATGAGTTTATCCAAACAATGTGACTTTACCCAGATCTTTTTAAAATCCCACATCTCTTGTGGCTGATAAAGCTGACTTTAGCTAAGAAGAGTTGGACCAGGGTGATTTAAATTTCACAGTGAAAATGATAAGGGCTTTACTAGAAATAATAAGCACATTCAAATACTGTCATGGGCAAACAGTTGAACGTGCAGTGAGAAATTTGGCAAGACGAGTCTTTTTCAGTGTCGATTTAATGAAGCAATGGATAGTAAAATGGGGGGGGGGAAAAAACCACTTGCACTAAGTAGTAAACTTATGTTAATACCAGACCAGTAATTTAAAAAAGCATTATTCATTAAAGAGCAGAATTAATACTCTAATAACTTTTAAAATGTCACTAAAAAAAACCCCACTAGCTACTGTAGTCAGAAGAGTCTTTTCTGGCAGTTCTCTACAAACTGGCTGATGCCCTATTATTGTCACAAACCACATGTCAGTTTGTTGAGCCTCAGGATAACTTGCGTTTCATGGAAGGAATAAGGAAAACGCACATCTGCTTAAAGCTTCAGGGCAAACAATGTGTGTTTAAAATAATTTTGAACAGTTTTTGCTTGCCCATTTAAATGGCATGCATCTTTGCCTTTCTCATTCAGATTTCATTGGGAAGGTCCACAGATCCAATTCCAAATGAAGGCTTGCCCTGAGCTGTTGTCTCCAAACTCAAAGGGTTTTATTCAATGAATCCAGATGTGCATTTCAGTTACACAACCAAAAAGGCTACTGAATAGGGAAAACTGTGGGGGAGGGGAAGGACAGGCTAACTTGAGTGACAATCATTTTATAGACACTTCTTAGTAGTGTGCATCTCTCAAGGAATTGGTCTCCATAATTACAGAAGCTTGACCAGGGGAATGAACTTATATGGAACATCTGAAGGAGAAAACATTATGTTGCCAAAGAGCTAAAGTTAAGAATCCCTCTGTGCAATTTAACAGTTTTAATTCCTCCATTTTAATGCCTCACATGCCATTGTGTCTTTCTACTTTAGCTCCTTCAAGAAGCCATCTCAATATTGCCAAGTGGATTAGCTCTCCAAGGGAGCTGCTGGCTCCCTCCTGCTTATAGACAGAATCCATCACCTCCTTCCATGCGCATATCCTCCACTGGTCTGCAACCCAGGACACTTACTCCACCCCCAAAGTTGGGCTTCCTTACTGTCATCACCAAATGCTAAAATGGCTAATGCCATCACTTGACCATCTCCAGTCAGCTAGTTTTTTTACATGTGTGCTGTATTTTTTTAAATAAAACATTTCCTGCAATCAGAGCAGTGGAAATAGCAGTCATTAACAGACAGGGCTGGATGACTATTCCAGCCCAACCTTTCTGGTACAATTCCAGTCAGTAATTATATGGATGTCACCAATCCACGAATGCATGCAGTGTTGTAGCCCTGATGGTCCCAGGATATTAGAGAGACAAGGTGGGGGAGGTAATATCTTTTATTGGACCAACTTCTGAGCTTATAAAGAGCTCATCTTCAGGTTCTGAAGATGCTGTGCAAGATCAAAGGCTTGTCACTCACCTACAGAAGTTGGTTCTATACATTCATGAATCTAGGTTATAAGAAAACCTGTTTTGAAGAGATTTGTTTAGCTCCATAATTAACGGCCGGTGAATTATAATGGACTCTGTCACTGACCAGTTTGGTAAACACATTTTAGGGGAATGAAATTATTCTCAGAACAAAATAATACTAAAAATCTCCCACCCATAATCACACACACATTTCCTACATTTGCCTCATTACAGGACAGCTACGTCCTTTAAGACACAAAGATTAATGGGGCATTTTATGAGAGGAATACATTTTAAATTTTAACACTGGAGTTAGCATCTATAATTGTACAATTATATGTTCATTTAGATTTTTTTTTTTAAAAGATAACTAATCACAGGTGACTGGAACTGTGTGAAGCAACAGAATTGATGTTACTCCTGCTGCAGGGGAACTAAATCATGCAGGAATTGAAACGGTTTTCCTTATGATAGATAGTTCAGGCAAGATTAGTCAGTCACCGTTTCAGATATAATGCTTTTTTATTACACATACTTTATGCAGGACTATTGTATTTGTAACAAAGTTCTGCATACTGCAAATTAGCTGTTGTGTAATGCAAGACCCAAGAAAGAATATCATTAGTTCTTGCTATCCCGCAGTCTTGAGCAGCTGGTGAAATATATACCAATCATCCTACAGCTAGCTTCATGTTAACAAGTATAACAAAGCCGGGTCCATTCCTGTTTGACAGGACTTTACCATGTAGTAATAAATAAGAGTAAATTATTGATGGTGATAACTACTAATATTATTATGACCTCAATTAAGCGCTTTTTTTCCCAGACACATTAGCAACAAAAGGTCTCTCTGCTCATTGCTGTTTTTTCAAACCTCACTTTACATTAAAATCTAATTGATCAAACCTATTTGCTATTTCACTGTGAGTGGGTAACCATAATGGGTAATCTATCAGCATGGTGCTCCCCATAAAGCTATTAACACCTTTTGTTGTTTGCCTCCAGTTTCTAAACGTGCTGAGCAGTTCAAAAAGACAAACCCTACAATCTGTTAGGCTTGTACACACCTGTGACTTGTGGCACTCTTAATTACCATACTTTTCAAACTCTACAGTTAAATACTGCTATTTCTGACACGAAGTCAGTCTTTATTTAGGTATGAGGCTGTGAGACAGCAAAATTAAAGCTGATTAGCAAAATGGCAGCTCCATTGCTTGCAGTGGGGGTGAGTTTAGGAGACGCATGCCATCTTCTTATAGCTCACTGCTTGACTTTAGTCATCAGTGTTGAGGTTACTCAGCAACAAGGCAAATAAATAGAGCTTAGAGTTTTTTTGCCCTTTGGCAAATTGTGTTAGTTACATAGATACATGTGTCAAGTATGGATCAGTTGTTTGTTTGTCAGAGGGTTTTTATAAAAGGACAGAGGGAGATAATTTCTGGGGACAGATTGTGTAGTGTGCTTACTGTGGGAGCTGTAGGAGTACATTAATTAAAAAGTAAAGAGCTAACGATATAATAAGATACAGACTACGTAAACTGGAGAACATAAAGGCAAAGCTTGAGTGTCTGTAAGGATGTCTCTCTTTTCATATCATCAGTTCAAGTTTTTGGCTTCAAGAGGAAACCCGATTCATCCTCTTTCCCCTGGCTGCATCCCTAAGCTTTGTAAAATCTTGATACTATAGTTTTAAGTTTG